>NC_073306.1:25810574-26111203 GCF_027595985.1 Sorex araneus | reverse complement strand
GTACTCAATACCCTCGGCTCTTGGTCCTGGTAATTTGCTTCCTCATCTTCTTACACCCTCCATTTCCTTCTTTGAAGAGAGGCTTTTTCTTAAGAGACAAAATGATTGGGGATTGAACTAGATTGCTGAGAGTGATGATGAGATATGCTTAAAATCAGGGCATATTTTGAATACTGTTATTTAGCTGTCCTTTCTCCATTTTGCTGAACCTCTCAGTTGCTCAAAAAGTTCTACAACTAGAGAAAGCAAGGCATCTAGAAGAAAGATATGTGTTCAAAGCTACCCATAGGAATGATGGACCTGGCATTCAGGTATCTTGCTTCTTTAATTTGCCATACCCAAAATTTCCACCACCTCCTCCCTAAGTCAATTCCATTATTTTTCATAAGCCTGCAACATCATCTTCCTGGTGGCATTTTAAGACAACCAGACGGTATTCAGCAGAAAGTCTGCTCAACATTAGGAGAAACCAGGACTTTGATGTGCTCCAATTGGAGCAGAAAAGATGTGTGGAAAATACCAAGCAAATGTTTGGACTCAGAATCCAAAATAACATGTACTTAACTTTGCAATTTAAAAAGCTAAATTCAAACATGTGTCTTGTTGGTTTTCCAGAAAATACAGAATCCTGCCGCATAAAATTAAATAAACACCAACCGTAACTTGTGTTCTTTCTCCCTTTCCCCTCCTTTCCTCCAGAGTTTTCTTCGATTCTTTCCAAACATCCTCTTTCTTCAAATTAAGAACTTTCTATGTGTTTGGTCTGCACAACTAACTGGATCACACTTGTTAATGCCTCAAAACACAGTGGACATTCTCTTTTACCTTCTAACACAAAATATGTTCAACCCTCTGTGCCTTTGCTCATGCTATTTATTCTGTCTGATAAGCTTCCTTCGAGGCTTACCCAATGCCCTCTCTTTGTCTGAAATATGCTCTTTTCAGACTTTCTGTGTTAAATGTTATCCCTTATTAATTCATTCACTACTTTATTCCTCACTAATCTCATTGCAACGACAATACAGAAATCAGTCTCTTCATCTTTACAATGAAAAAAAATTCTATTTTTCTGGCAAAAATTTCTAAAGATAAAATGAACTCATTAAACATGTGAAAATAGTGAGATGATCAACTATAGATATAAATTAGTATTAATCCTTCTTTCCTCCCTCCTCCCTCCCTTCCTCCCTCCTTTCCTTCCTCTCACCCTCCCCCTTCCTCCCACCCTTCCTCCCTTCCTTCCTTCCTCCCTCCCTCCCTCCCTCCCTCCCTCCCTCCCTCCCTCCCTCCCTCCCTTCCTTCCTTCCTTCCTTCCTTCCTTCCTTCCTTCCTTCTTTCCTTCCTTCCTTTCTTCCTTCCTTCCTTCCTTCCTTCCTTCTTTCCTTCCTTCCTTCCTTCCTTCCTTCCTTCCTTCCTTCCTTCCTTCCTTCCTTCCTTCCTTCCTTCCTTCTTTCCTTCCATCCTTCCTTCCTCTTTCACTTTTAGTTAAAAAACACACTATTTTTTGGGGGGAGAAAGGTTTCCAATATATAAGCCAGTTTTCTCATGTCCAGAGAATGGTAATGGTGTAACACCCTTTCTGAGGTCTAGGGCTGGTCAGAAGCTTAATCCTGAAACAGTGGCACCACATCTTCTCTCAGAATTCTCTATGCCATAGAATATCCACAATAATACAAACAATGCAAACTCTTAAATATTGTGATATCCTCTACTGACTCAGAAAGTCTTTAGGTCTATTGCCTTTGACTTTAACCTGAATAGCATTTTTATTAGTCTTATATGAAATTGTTTGACAAAAGAGTTCATTTGTTTTTAAAAGAAGCTTTAAAATAAGTCTTCTAATCTAAACTTCTCACTTAAAAAGATATAGAATTTAAAATTTAGTGAACTGAAAGATCATCCCAGGACATATTTTGAATAAACCTTCCAAAGCTAGATGAAATAACTTCCAGACTTAGGAGGCTTTTCCTGGGTATTATCTTTACCCTGACTTCCACCTGAGATGGTTTCTTAACATCATTGAACTAATGGACTCACTTTCCGGACATGTTTTAGCTATTTTCCAGAACAAGTGACTGCCATGTTAGTTCTCCTTGTTTTCTTTTGCCTCCCCAATACTATCATGAGCAAGATTCAAATACAGGTGATCTGAATGAATTTTGGATTCTTGCCTCTATCAATTCCTTAAATGATATGTTCATAAATCAAATGACCATTCTGGTCATTTTCATGGATTGATACTGTCTTCAAACTGAGATCATTCAATTCCTCTAAATTCAAAGATAAAAAAAATCAACATTTCAATAACAGGCTCTGGGGTTTCAAGGCAAGATAATGAAAAACCCTCTTTTCTTAAGTAACTGTAATGAGCCTTGAAGAGTAAATAGTTTGGAATACAGTAAAAAGAAAATGAAAATGACCTTGAAACACTATAGTTGTTTAAAAAGATACTAATTTGATTATAGTGAAAACAAATGGTTGGTAATTCTGAGTACAGATGACAAAATTCAGGAAACATACACCTATTCCTCAAGTTGGCTTATAAAAACATTTAAGAACTAATGGAAAGGACAGTATTCAAAGTTAACAAATCATTGATCTAGAATCACAAAGCTGAGGTTGCCAAGTGGTTGGGAGAGAGCGGAAAGAATTGGGAAAGGAAAAGGTAGACTAAAGTGACATACGGTCAGTGGTGGAGGTTGTTAGGCAGTACAACACTTTGCTGTTGTTGCACCAGTGGTTGCGAGGTAACCTTGTACCATAAACATTCATATTAGCAACACTGAAATTTTCAATGAAAAAATGTCAGATGGTCTCTGCTCATTTCTGCATTACAATGATGATAGAGTAACTGGCTAATAGTTACGGAGCACTCACTAATGTTAGGTAAATTGTGTACATATTACTTTTATTAGTTGCTAAGGAGATGAAGAACCTCTGGCTTCGGGTACACCTTTTCAACTCCACCATTTTTCCTGCACTAACATACACCTCAGAGGCCTGTGCCCTATGTAAACAGGATAAGAATGTTATTAGGGTCTCCCAAAGATTCGGCTCTTCCAAAGAGGAATCGAAATGGAATATCACGTTTCACTCAAGTGAGAGAAGGAATCCGGAGTTCTGACCTCCATCGACCATTGAGAATCAGGGACACTGTCTCATTTGCCAAGGTATTGAAATCAGGTGGGTTGGAAAAGTAATGTGATTTAGAGATGACCACTGGACTAGAGCTGTTACCAACTAGATTCCACGGGATATCAAAAAAATGCCTGACCACCCACCTATGAGATGGTCAGACTTCTTTGTCAAGACCCTAATTGAACAGTTTGAGGCTCTTCATGTTCTTAGAGCGAGCAGATGCCATTGGGCTACACTAGCATGTGACAGGAATGAATGGAGATATTACTGGCACTCACTTGAGCAAATAAATGAGCAATGGGATGACGAGTGATAGTTTTATTAATTTTTTAATAAATAAATAAATTTAAACCTTGTAGGATAACATTGGTTTGTCCTTCCTCCCTTGCCACAAGGAGTTTAGGCTTAAGTGCTCTGGAGACACTCCAATTCCTTTGTTTATCTGTAAACTCTTCTCTGCACCCTCATTCCCAACCAGTTAATCACCTTTTCCCTAATCAGATTCTGTTATCTTGTAAGATCAGATCTTTCTAAGGACTCTGAACTTGTTCATGTCTTTTGTATAGTTTACCTTCAAGCAATGTCCTTTCTGTATGAACACAGGAAGACAGTTAATATTGTGCTTTGTAACTTGGGAGTTGATTGACTCCGAATAATACTCCTGGGCAACTGCTTTCTTGACTCAGTTGCCCTTAGTTTCCTAGCACCCCAAAAGCAGGGTCCAGACGAGGGACGGAATGGACCTAGGGCAAGCTGTGAGCTACCCTGGCATTGAAATAGGCCAGGCCAAAGAGCCACAATACTCAACTATAAGTTGAGGGCATGATCATGGACAATGCTGTCATGATCCAAAGGTATCGACCAGACTAGGACCCTGCTGGGGTTAGGAAGATTAACCTGGCCTGAGGACTGTGGTCTGGAATGTATAGTGAGATGTCCTCAGGAAGAACCAAACTTTATATCTCTTACTGTGTTCATACAGAATGACATTGCTAGAAATATTAGAAGTAGATTTACTATAACTATTTAAGCAGATTACTAGCTCACACCCTGACACATCCTTGTTTGGACACCCACCCTTGAGCAGATCTCCTTAGATTAGATTTCCTTAGATGAGATTTTGTTAATCTCCTGGAGAAATGGTCTTACCCTTCTCTGTTGATTTGTTAATGTTCAACCCACCTTTGTGTCACCACCCTATGTAATTTGCTATATAAACTAAGACTGTGGGGCACTGATGGGAGACAGAAGACAGGGGAGATAGAAGAAGAAGACAACACACGGAAGACACAGAAACACAGGAGAAGAGACAGAAGCAGGGGAACACATAGAAGTAGGGGGAACACACAGGAGAGAGAGAGAGAGAGAGAGAGAGAGAGAGAAGCAGAATGGGAACGGAGATTGGAATAAACTGCAACTGATACCGACCAGCCTAGCCCTCGTTCCTTCCTTCGACTGCCCATCTCCATCAGCCTTCCCAGGGTGGGGGAAGCGGCGTGAGACCACTAGAACGCAGGCCGCAGGAGAGATAGAGCCCTGCCGGCCCCTGTCTTCTTTTGTGAACACACAAAACCTCAACACAATTATCTGGGTATTTATTTTGAATTATTTTAAATTTTTTGCTTTTGGGGATATACCCAGTGGTGCTCAGAATTTACTATTGGCTCTGAGCTCAGGTATTATTTCTGTCAACGTTCAGGGGAAGTTTTTAGATGCTGGAGATTGAACTTGGTTCCACTGCATGACAGGAAAGCTATATTCTCTAGTCCTAGGCGTCATCTTTATTATTATAAACAGGAAAACTGAGGCAAGGAAAGGTAAAATTACTTGCCAAAGATCACATATCTTTAAAGTGATAAAACTGTGATTTAATGTAGGTAGTTTGAGTCTGTAGTCTGTACCTAAACTCTGTAGCTAGCTGCCTCCAAATACTCCATAGACTAAATTGTTAATACTAATGAGGTCAGTACTAGAATGGAGAAAAGCAAATATGTTTCCTTGGAAGATCTTACAATTCTCCACAGTAGGCAGTTCTGCCCAATTGATCCAGAACACAGGAATGCCTGATGGTACCTTTCAAAACAGCCCCCACTAACAGAACACCAGATCCTTGCATTTTGCTCTTTGGCATTAATTAAAACAAAAAAGTTAATCAAGATAAACTTCCACACCTGCCTAGCACCAGCCTGGAAGTTTATCATGTCTAAATATGTTTCTCATGCATTTACTGCAAATTAGTTTCTGAAAGTGAATTTCAAGGTCTAGTGACTCTGAGGTTCCCTAACTCCGTTTTCATTAAGTTTTCACAAATGATCTACTGTTGCATTATTCTTTTATAGTGCAGATTTAAGGCCCCACTATGAAAAGCAATTATGCTGTCAGAAAAGTGTATTTTGACTTATTAAAAAATCTGAAAGGTTTCAGAAAACTATTTATTTAGGTTCTCATCAGGAGAGTATTTTGACAGTCCTCAGAAAGAAAGCACTTTTCAGTTGCATACTATTCAGAGTAATCTAACAAGGCCTTTGCATGAGCTTGATGTGAAACAGCAGAATACGCACAGCACAAGGCACCAAGGGGTCTTAAGTGCTACTCCCTAGAGTAGCATTAGGCATCACTTAATATGAAATAAAACAAATTTCACACAGTGATTTCTTGAAAAGTAGATACAGAGATATTATGCTTATAGTCGACATACTGAACACATAGTATGTCTAAGACATAGTGCTAATAGCTGTACATCCAATCCTGATAGGTAGATTGCATTGTTTCATATATGTATATATACATATACATATATTTATACATATAAACTCATATGTATAGAATCTAAAATTTTAAAGGTTACATAGCATCACCAGTCACTCAGTACATGCTGGATTTGGTATGTGAAAATCATATCTGTCATTCTAAAGATGAATTATATCATGTGTTCTAAAGACTATTATTCAGAGTAAAGAAAACAGAATAAATTATTGACAGATGGTTGACTGAAATAATTCATAAACAAAGGATTGCATACTATGCTACTCCATTTATATCACATTCAAAAACATACAAATTAATTTATGGTGATGGAATCATCAGTGCTTGCCTGTAGAGGGGTTGAGATGGAATGAAAAAAAGTCGCAGAGAATTTTTAGGGGTGATGAAAATATTCTAAATATTGAATAGAGTGTTTATACATTATCAAAACCCATGGACTCAAATAACCAAATTCAGTGCATTATGCTCTATATAAACCTCGAGAAAGGAAAATAGGTATAATGCCAGCAAAGAGCTTGTCTTGGAAACCCTATGCAGAGATACCTGTATGCAAACTCCGTTCCTCTTGAAATGGGTAAAATTGGCAGTATGCTCATGCCTAGGGAACCAAGGGAGTTGGTGCAGTCCTCATCTCTGTTAAATTTTTTTTTTTTTGCACACACTAGTCTCTGGGTTGGGGAAGAAGTCTCTACACTGAAAGAGTGTTCAAGTCCTATTTTGTTCTTTATTATTGCATGATCTTTATCTACTGTTTTCCTTCTGGGGCATTTGTTTTACTATAAAAATGAAAGGTTAGGATGTAGTAGTCTACAGGATCCTTCCAATTTCTAACCTTGTAATTGGTACCATGTGCCTGTGACATATCAGGCCCTTACATCTGGTCACTTCCATTACAGAAATCTGGGTTGAATACAGAAAAGTCACAGATCACTGAAAGAGATAGTGTTGATGGGATAATTGATTAGTCTATTCATACCCTTTTATATAGTCATTTTAGTGAAATAGAGCAAAGTATTAAAGGGTCAGTAGGGCAAAGACTCAGAATAATTTTGTTTAAATCTTAGACCATGGCTGGAACAGGATGCAGGTATGTCTTACTTTTAGTTTATTTTAGTTACCGTCTGTGCTCTAGACATCTTCTAGTGCCCTTTACAGAGAGTTATTCATCTTATTCCAGGGGTGAAATAAGATAAAATAAGAAGAAAAACAGTCCTATTTTACAGGAAAAAATACTAGTGTCCCATAATGTTGATTTTTTTTCCCTGAGATTATATGGCTTTCTGATGGAATAACTGCACTTTAATAAATTCCTACTATGAATCTCTATTTTGACATAATGTGTCAGTCTTAACTTAGGCAAACACATTTAAAAGGCTTATCTGTGACCATGGGGGGAGTGGGTTGAGTTTCCCTCCCTGCACTGAGCAGAGCCCTGGCAGCTGAAGACCTCTGGAACCCAGCCACAGCCATGCTCAAGGCTCCTCTCCACACACTTGAACGAGCCTCATGCATGAAGGAACCGGCAGAGGAACACAGGTGTGAGGGACCCAGGGCTAAGATCTCCAAGCAGGCTCGGATCGGGACTGGGCCTCTTCCACCCAAATTCCCCATTTTCCAATAGCTAGGTGGTCACACCCAAAAACTGCCCCCCACGCCCCTCTGCCATGTAATACAATCAATGGCCAACATCCAGAGACTATAAAACCAATCTCCCAGAAGCATGCGGCCGAGACATCTTATAGCCTAGTTTTCCTTCTGGGAGAACCTGGCAAACTACAAAGAGTTCTCCTGCCCACACGGGAGAGCCTGGCAAACTCCCTATGGCATATTCATGTGCGAAGTACAGTAACAATGATGGGTCTCATTCTCCAGACCCTGAAAGAGCCTCTAATGCAGCACCATTGGGAAAGATGAGTAAAGAGAGGCTGCTAAAATCTCAGGGCTAGGACAAATGGAGACGTTACTGAGACTGCTCAAGAAAAACGACGATCAACGGGATGATGATAATGATGATCTGTGACCAGAACCAATGATTGACAATTAGAGAGGGTTTAGAAAGACTCATTTATTCTTTGGTAGATATATTTTTGAGAAATATTATGGGTTGAGAATTTTTTTTTCTTTTTGGGTCACACCCAGTGATGCACAGGGATTATTCCTGGCTCATGCACTCAGGAATTACCCCTAGTGGTGCTCAGGGAACCATATGGGATGCTGGGAATCAAATGCCAGGTTGGTCGTATGCAAGGCAAATGTAACTACCCGCTGTGCTATTGCTCCAGCCCTTGGGTTGAGAATTTTAAGAAAATAGAATTTTGCATGCACTATTTTCAAAGCAGTAAGAGTCTACACAAGTGCAACTAGAAGACCAATTTCATTTAACCCTAAAACATGGCACTGAATTTGTGTATTAGAAGGTTCATATATATTAAGATATTGACCCAAAGTTACCAAACTTAACAAAATTCTCTTAATTCAGTACTAATTAAATTTCTTACCTGTGTGTATGAATCTGTTCGGATACTATGTATGAGAAAAGGAATAAAAGTTAAAATATGGATGCTATAAAATCTTTAAATAAATTCTTTTTCATTTTTAATTGATATGAATAGGACCAAAAAATTTACTAAGTTGTTATGGTGATACTCCTATAACTATTCATGGTTGTAATTTCAAAATGCCAAGTTATCTATTTTAAAAATAAAACACAGATGAAGTTATCTTTATAATATATTTAGATGTTTCCTGGTAAATTAGCTGTAGAAGTATCAGTATCCAGGTTAAATTGCCCTATTGTAGTCACTTCTAATTTTATAACAAAATGCACAAAAAAGACAATAATCTTATGATCTTTAGAAGAACTTACATCTACAATTAGAATGGCTGTAAATCTATTGCTAAATCCTGGAGTTACTTCTTTTAACTCTAGTAACATCCAAGGTTGGCTTAGATGAGAGCAATTAGCAGCCAATCTGTGTAAATTTGAGAAATATAATTGCTTTACCTATACCTTAAAGAGAGCAGAAGAATCACTTAGTCTCTAGATCACTATCCTTTCTACTACGGGGTTATAAGAGCCAGTGCAGTTGAAGCCATTTCTCTACTTTTGATGTAGGCAAAGTACCTTATTCAATCCTTGATCAAGACTCTGTTTACACAAACACATCTTTTTTTACATTTTCAGTGATATTAACTCCCTGAAACTGTCTAAATATTGTCAGAAAGCATCAGAAAGAACTGAGATCCAGGACATCTGAAAATGGTATATTGCATCTTAGGAAATGCCATTCTTAAATGTAAAACCAAGTAGTCAAGTAAGAAAACCGTGAACTTTGGAGGAAGTCACTATAGATAGTAGCCTTGGATTCTTGTGCATTTGTTTGACTTATTTAATGTGATCAAGGAATAAGACAATATCACAGCGGGTAGGGCATTTGCCTTGCATGCCGCCAACCTAGGTTTGATTCCTTCGCCCCTCTTGGAGAGACTGGCAAGCTACCAAGAGTATCCCGCCCGCACGTCAGAGCCTGGCAAGCTACCGGTAGCATATTTGATATGCCAAAAACAGTAACAACAAGTCTCACAATGAAGACATTACTGGTGCCCGCTCGAGCAAATCGATGAGCAATGGGATGACAGTTACAGTGACAGTGACATTAGACAAAATTACATCTAAATACTTCACTACTTCAAGATAGTTTTAGCCTGTGATTCCTGAGAAACCAACATCAAAAATGTATATATAAGCAATAGATTTACCACGGGAAATGCCTGTGAGATTTTTGTATAAAGACAGGTAAATAAAACAAAAAACCTTCCAGAGGAAAAGCCATGGGAGACTGAAAATATCTGTCTGAGGAAAGGAGCAAGATAAGGAAGAATATGTAAGTAGAGGGGTCTTTCACTGCAATGAGTTTTAAATAAAGATTAAAAAGGACAGGTCACTTCCCACCCAAAATTGCCTGTTAGGAAAGTTCCTTATTACCTAGGAACAAGATACTCCAACAGAGCATTGATCTTTACTAGGAATAGCCTATGGAAAACATAGACTAGGTATGAATGCAGATTTCTCTGCAGCAGCTGGAACCCGTAGTTAAATGCTGTTTTCGCATGAAGAGTACTAACCTGATGGCTGCCAACTTTGATGGGTCTGGCATGAGTGTCTGACTTAGTTTAGCCTCCAGTTGCAAACTTGAAGAAGAGATATGAACACAGTGATGGGAAATGTCACATCCTATATCAATCATCAAGACTGGAGTAATCCACATAAATTTTAGTTTCTAAAAGGTTGATAAGGCAGAGATTTATAAACAACAACCAAAAAAACTGAGTCTGAGACCATGTGCTCGTAAAGATTATGATCCAAGAGGTCTTCTAACCCATTTTGGCACTCAGAGTGGCTTCTTACAGAAATGCATCTAAACTGTGAGCTGTACTATGACTATGTGCCGCCCAAGGAGGGATTTTCCCTCTCTACCCTGTTTTTCTGCATGGAAAATGGCGGCGGCGGCATCATCCACGTGGCGAGAGCCACCCCTAAGACTTCCACCCAGAGGTATGAATGTTGCAATATTGTGGCTCATAGGTGATCATGGGAAGGGGGCGTTACCGGCACGCCCTTGGCCCAGATAAGATCCACAGCTGCTGCTCACGAAACAGACCCTCTGCTCCTAAAG
This sequence comes from Sorex araneus, assembly GCF_027595985.1. Classification (NCBI taxonomy): domain Eukaryota; kingdom Metazoa; phylum Chordata; class Mammalia; order Eulipotyphla; family Soricidae; genus Sorex; species Sorex araneus. The sequence goes on along the minus strand of NC_073306.1, from coordinate 26,100,623 downwards.
ACTATGAACTAAGAGATCTTCTAACCCATTTTGGCACCCAGAGCGGCTTTTTACAGAAATGCATCTAGACTGTGAACTGAACTAAAATATCAGAAATCCAAAACCGCGCGGCTGCTGTTGTGGCTGTGCGAGCTCATAGAGTCTTCATTCTCAGCAATGAAAAGAAATTATTAAATGACGCATTTTCAGCAGGCCTGATTGTTGGGGGGAAATTCCAAACAATAATAGTGAGTTCCCTGTTGAAATATTGAATGTATTCAAAGTATAGAGAGAATAAAATGAAGATCACTAGCTACTTAGGTGGGGACTGGGTGGGAGGGGGGTATATTGGGGTTCTTGGTGGTGGAACATGTGCACTGGTGAAGGGATGGGGGTTCAATCATTTTATGACTGAGACTTAAAAAGAAGAGGCCAGATTTAAAAAAAAAACTGAATCTATGGACATTTTTAAAAATCACTCTCCCATTTAATTTACCTAGAGACTATGGAGTAAGCAGATGATTCTTAAGGAGTGACTATAAAATACTATGATTTTAAGGTGGTAGTGGCTAAACTGTAGTTTCTATCCACTTGTGAACTATTTACCAGCTAATATCATTTCAATTCTTGACACCTTGTATATGGTATTGACTTGGCAAATGCCTTTCTCTATCAGTTTCCAAGGACAACTAGAAGCAGTTTGTTTTTGCCTGCATTCCTTCCGTCTTTTACAGGAAAGTAAACCTACTTTTTACTATAGTAAGTAACAATAGTTACTAAAGTAATTAACCCTACATTTTACTATAATCTAGTCTGTAGAGATCTTGATCATCTTTTCATGGCTACATGTGTCTGATTTTCTAGTAGTAGAGATAAATACTGATCCCCAGTAGTAGAGATAAATACTGGTGCCCAGTGGTAGAGATAAATACTGATGCTCAGTCAGTCACCTCATGGCAGATTGATGACAGCAGACCCCTCCGACTATAAAGAAGTGGTGATTTGCTCTCAATAGAATATATATTTATTTTGAATTTGAATTTTCCTTCTTGATACCCAATGTTTCTTTCACCATCATCATTTCAAGGATTTATAAATTACTTATTTACCTAATTGTACTCCACACAGCTTTAATTCTGACAAATGAACTCATTTTGTTGTAAAAATATGTCAGTGATTGTTTAAAATAGCCAGAATCTGGAAAAAACCTGAGTGCCTGAGAACAGATGACTGGTTAAAGAAACTTTGGTACATCTACACAATGGAATACTATGCAGCTATTAGAAAAGATTAAGCCATAAAATTTGCATATAAGTGGATCAACATAGAAAGTATCATGTTAAGTGGAATGAGTCAGTAAGAGAGGGACAGATGTAGAAAGACTGCACTCATTTGTGGAATATAAATAAAGTAACAGAATGGGAGACTAACACCCAAGAATAGTAGAGATAAGTACCAGGAGATTTGCTCCACAGCTTGGAATCTGGCCTCACATGCTGGGGGAAAAGGCAGCTTGGATAGGGAAGAGACAACTAAGTAAATGGTGTTTGGAGGACTCGCTCAGAATGGGAGATGCTTGCCAAAAGTAGTCTATAAACCAACATGATAGTCATTCAATACTTGCATTGCAGACCCACAACACCCTAAAGAAGAGAGATAATAAAAGGGAATGTGCCTGCCATAGAGGTGGGGAGGGCAGGAGGGGGGATGGGAGGGATACTTGGAAAATTGGTGTTGGAAAACGGGCACTGGTGGAGGGATGGGTACTCAAGTATTGTATGACTGCAACGTAAGCAAGAGAAGAATGAGACAAAGGAAGAAGGAAGGAAGGAAGGAAGGAAGGAAGGAAGGAAGGAAGGAAGGAAGGAAGGAAGGAAGGATGGAAGGAAGAAGGAAGGAGGAAGGAAGAAGGAAGGAGGAAGGAAGGAAGGAAGGAAGAAAGGAAGGAAGGAAGGAGGAAGGAAGGAGGAAGGAGGAAGGAAGGAAGGAAGAAGGAAGGAAGGAAGGAAGGAAGGAAGGAAGGAAGGAAGGAAGGAAGGAAGGAAGGAAAGAAGGAAGGAGGAAGGAAGGAGGAAGGAAGGAAGGAGGAAGGAAGGAGGAAGGAAGGAAGGAAGGAAGGAAGGAAGGAAGGAAGGAAGGAAGGAAGGAAGGAAAAAGGAGGGGAGGGAGGGAGGAGGGAAGGGAGGGAGGGAAGGAAGGAGGGAGGGAGGGAAAGGAAAGAAGAATAAATAAAGGGTGGAGGGAATAAAGGAAAAGCAAGGAGGGAAAGAAAGAAGATTTGGAGGGAGTAAGAAAGGAAAGGAGGGAGGAATAACTATTTGGGTTAAATTATCAAATAAAGAACACCAAAAAAGCTGAGACATTTTCAGAGATTAAAGAAAACTGGAAAGGGAAATAAGAAAGCAAGTTATAAGAATCATTACACACAGGTGGAACTGTGATAACATGAACTCACCTAGAAATATTGTCACTTGTGGGCCCGTAGTATTTCCCTTTCGAAGAGATGGTGAAAATATGCTTTATACAAATACCTGGCTGTATCTTTTAAGGTGAAAGCGGGACATAAATTTTGTCATGTGGAAATATAAGTATATGTAGAAAGGTATATAGGGATGAAAAGTACCTAGAGGGATTAACTGTACCAGTTATTTACTCATCTTTTTGTTTCAAACCCACCTTTCAGTACTCCACTCTATTACAACACAAACATTTATAAGATTTCTTTTCTATTTAGCTTTCTATTAGGCATTGCAAATCACTAAGGGGAAATTGGAAGAGAGATGAAGGACATCTGAGGCAGTTTTTCTTGCCTTTTGTGTTTGTTGGCTTGAGTTTCCAGTTTCTTTTGGCACTCCTACTACAAATCTTGTGTTCTCCCAGAGGTACCAGGGATAGGAGATGTCCCCTCCTCAGAGATAAATCCAATGACATAGAGTCCTGTTCTAAGTTCACAGGCTCTGTTAATTCTAGGTTAAATCATTTTGTGTCTCTAATCCTAGAAGTGATATAATTATTTTACAATTATTATTATCTGAGTTATCTGAGTGTTTTGGTTTTGTTCCTTTAGTCCTCAACATATAAGAACAATTACCATATATACAAAACCCTTCCATTGATAATACTTTGTATATGTTTTTTTTCTCTAAATGAACCCAAGTGACCCAATTACAGAGAGACATGTTCTTGTACATAAAAGGATTAAATAAAATCTCACAGACTACTAAACAAAGCAACAGCTAAATTATATTAATAGGAGAAATATATTAAGCTTATTTTTGTTTTGAGCATAAAATATTAAGAACCAAATATTTGTTGTTAGTCAAAATGGAGATTAAATAATGAAACACCTAACAATCAAAGAGAGTTAACAGGGTATTTGTGCCCAATACAAATGAAGATTTGTGTAGTCTATTTAGTAACCAGCAAAGTTATTTATTTCTATTCAGCAAAAGTTGAAAAATCTCACTGACAACTCCTTTTCTTCATTAACTCTGTCCTGATTATTTACTAATGCAAGCCCTACATTCTAGTTGAACCTCTATGTACTCTTTTATGTGTGTATAAATACACAATTATTTAAAAATTAGTATATTTCATCTTCAAAGTGATGACCTATATTCTAAAACTTCTGATTTTTAATCCTATGGCACACAATATTATAAAGCATAATTTATTTGTTCATTTTAATTATTGTTTCAACAAAGTTGTACTGCATGTCTGCTACATCTTAGAGGACTTTAAAAGTATTTTTAAAATATTTTACAACATTTTAACAATAGTGACACTGTATAGTAGCACTGTCGTCCCATTGTTCATCATTTGCTCGAGCAGGCACCAGTAATGTCTCCATCGTGAGACTTTCTGTTACTGTTTTTGGCATAACGAATATGCCATGGGTAGCTTGCCAACAAGCTCTGCCATGTGGGCGGGATACTCTCAGTAGCTTGCTGGGCTCTCTGAGAGGGATGGAGGAATCAAACCTGGGTCAGCCACATGCAAGGCAAATGCCCTACCCGCTATGCTATCGCTCCAATCCATTTTAACAATAAGGAAGTGAAAATATGAGAAGTAAAATACAAAGAAATGAAAATATAATAGAAAAGGTATTAATGTTCCCTGCCCTCAGAAGCATACGTATCTGTGGGGGATGGGGTGGCGAAGGGCAGTTAGGATAGAGAAGGGACCAACATGACAATAGTAGCTGGAGATAATCATTCTGGACAGGAATTGAGTGTTGAAAGTAGGTAAAGGGATATATCTCATAATCTTTCATTATCTGTATTACAAATAATAAAACCCAAAAGGAAAGAGAGAGAAAGAGAGAAAGAAAGAGAGGGGGGGTCTTGCCATAGAGGCAAGTGGTGGTGGGGGGAGGGAAACTGGGACCATTGTTGGAATTGTTGGTGGGAAATGTACACTGGTAAAGGGATGGGTATTGGAACATGATATGACTGAAACTGTATCGTGAACAATATAACTGTGTATATCACAGTGATTTTATTTAAAAAAAGAAGCATTCCTATATTGAGGTTATTGGTAGATACAATCAAATGGTTATACATAAGTTGAGATTTCAGCAGTGGTAAGTGCTATAGAATATAGAACATGAGAAGCTAGAACACAGATTTGAACCGGGATGGGAACACAGAAAAATTAAACAAAAGTCTTCCTTCTAAGAATGGAAATCATTATATTGTTCTAATTTGGAGATAAAATGATAAATTGTGCATCTGTTTTGTTGAAGAGAATAAGTTCTATAAAATTTGTATGGATAGGAAATACAACATAATAAAAATAGTACATTAAAATAATATGTAGAATCAGGGATTACTATTTATTTTGCTGATTATAAATATTTGAATGGCAATTACAAAGGTTATTAATGGCACTTCCCAACTTTATGTATGATTCAGTATATTCAATGATTTTTGTATATAAGTTATCTTTGAAATATCCATCATAATAGAAGTATTATAGATTAATGATTGCTAAAGTGATGCAATTACTTGGGTATCAATATTTTTTAGTTCCTTTTTCCACCTCTGTCAACTAGTCTGAACTCTGTTGCCTGTCAGAGCTGTCACGGAGGTGGGCAGATGCTTCTTTCTAGCCACATATATTCTTTGAAAATGCTGAGATGGTGCTTTTTTAGCTTTTGTTTTCCTCTAATTATTTTCAACTTAAGTGGTAATAGAAGCTAAAATATAGCTATAGAGAGGAGCTATGAGAACATTTAATAAAAGTCCTAAATGGATGCTGCTCTAGAAATTACTTTTTAAATTGCCTTGATGCTCAATATGGAAATATTCCCAACAGGTTATAAAGACATTGTTATAAAATGAATAGACGGATTGCTGCCAAACACAATCTATGGGACTGACAGTTAACCCAATGGCATAATATAATTATAGGTTTAAGGAAATACAGACCCTTACAACTTTAGAAAAACACACATTAAGACATACTAAAGTAGTTAAAAAGTTATTTTAAAATATACCTGCTTCAACTCTCTAATCTGTTTGAAACTTTTGTGTCCCCAAGTGGCTGCTAATATTCTATTTGAATTCATAGAGTGATGGGGCCTTGTTATTTTCTTAGGCAGCCTGTTTCATAATTAGATGGCTCTGATTGTTGGAAAGAATATCTGAAGGCAAAGAAAAAAATTGACTAGGTAGTATATATGCATTGGTTCTACCTCTATTACCAATGTTATGAGTGTTCAAGGAGAGAAAACAGACATTCTCAGCTCTTTTGTAATTGCTTTATTTCCTTTACCAATAAGCAAAGCAACACTGGGATCTGATCATGAATATCTGCATAATGTTATACAATTATGGTTTTTCTCACATCTTCTGCACTATTTTTTCTTTATTAGAAATATGAGTGAGGAACTTTTCTCAAGATAGTCAAAGCCATCTACCATGAACCTATGGCAAGCATTATCATCAATGGAAAAAAACTAAGGGCTTTTCCTCTAAGATCGGGGACAAGACAAGGATGTCCACTCTCACCACTTCTCTTTAATATAGTACTGGAAGTGTTAGCAATAGCCATCAGGCAAGAAAAAGATATTAAGGGGATTCAGATTGGAAAGGAAGAAATCAAGCTCTCACTATTCGCAGACGATATGATACTATACCTAGAGAAACCTAAAAGCTCTAGTAAGAAACTCTTAGAAACAATTGACCTATACAGTAAAGTCGCAGGCTATAAAATCAATACCCAAAAATCCATGGCCTTCCTATATGCAAACAATGAGACAGAGGAAAGGGACATGAAAAAAGCAATTCCGTTCACAATTGTGCCCCAGAAAATCAAATACCTTGGAATCAGCTTAACTAAAGAAGTAAAGGACCTCTACAAAGAAAACTATAAAACGCTACTTCATGAAATAAAAGAGGACATGAGGAAATGGAAAAATATCCCCTGCTCATGGATAGGGAGAATAAACATTGTCAAAATGGCAATACTCCCAAAAGCATTATACAGATTTAACGCAATCCCTATAGGGATACCCATGGCATTCTTCAAAGAAACGGAGCAAGCAATCCTGAAATTTATATGGAACAATAAACGCCCACGGATAGCTAAAACAATTCTTGGGAAAAAGATGATGGGAGGCATCACCCTTCCCAACCTTAAACTCTACTACAACGCGGTAACAATTAAAACAGCATGGTACTCAGCGCGGAGAAGCCCCCCTCCCCGCCCCCTGCCCGCCGCGGCTCGGGGCTTCTCCTGAAGCCCCTGCCTGGCACCTTTCCGCCGCCGCCGTCGGATCCTGACCAATCCCCACTCTGCTGCTTAGGGGCGTGTCCTCATCTCAGGGGGCGTGGCCTAAAAGTGGGCGTGGCCTCTTTCCGGAGCGGCGGCCACTAACGCGGCCGCAGTTATTTTTTTTTACCATTCCATGCCTTCTCCTTTGGCCACAATTGATAGAATTCATTCCTTCAAAGAACTCCCTGAGGCCCTCCCTTTCCCCCACTTCCCGCTGCCGTCTGCGTCTCCCGAGTTTCTGAAGTCACTCCCTGCTCGCCCGGCGAACCCTGTCTCCCGAACCGGCTTGTAACTGCGCACGTCCCCCCCATCAACAGGAAGACACTGGGGGCGTGGCCTGTGTCTTATTGGGCGTGGTCTAAAGTGGGCGTGGCCTCCTCTCAGAGCGGCCAACGCTAACGCGGCCGCAGTTATTCTTTGCTACCTCAGCTCAATCCGTACTGTGTATTCCTTTGAAAACTCACTTTTGCGATCTCAAACATTTACGCAAAATAGCCATTAGCTTAGGCTGACAGTATAAAAGCTATCAGTGAATAAGGGAAGTCTAGCACAATCGGAGCCCCTTCTTCCCACAAAAAGGAAGAGGAATAAATAACTCTAAGGTTCCAACTCTGCACTTCCGTGACAATATGAAGAAACAGCGAAAATCCCCTCCACGAAGAGAGGGAGAAGAAAAGATACTAGAAACCTCAAAAGAGTCTCCCAACATCTACGACCTCTCAGATAAACAATTCAGAGAGGAAATATGGAGGAGAGTCGACCTACTCCAAGCAACTATGGAACAGACATCCAATAAATTAAGGGAGGAGATGAATCAAGCGCTGCAACGGTCTACCAAGAAAATACAGGAAGAAATGAGAGCAGAAATGAGAGCAGAAATTTCAAACCTTCGAACGGAAGTCTCACAAATAAAGCAATCGGTAGATGAAATAAAAATCTCACTAGATGCCCTCAACAGCAGAATGACTACAGCCGAAGACAGAATCAGCGAGCTTGAGGATGAGCTGCAGAAAGCTTACAGACAGCAACAAATAATGGCCAAAGACCTCAAAATGGCTATAGAGCGAATCAGAGCCCTGGGGGATGACTTCAAGAGGAACAACATAAGAATCATTGGAGTACCAGAACCACAGGGAAGTAACCCCAATGAAAAAAACATAGTCAAAGACATCATCACTAAGAAATTCCCAGAGCTGGAGAAGGCAGGCGTCCAGATACAAGAAGTCCGAAGAGTGCCAGCAAAAAGAGACCCAAATAAAAAGACTCCAAGGCATATCATAGTCAGAATGGCGGATGCTGTAGATAGAGACACAATTCTACAAGTAGCAAGGTCAAAGAGGGAAATCACATACAAAGGAGCACCCCTCAGATTTACGGCCGATCTGTCAGAAGAAACCCTCCGAGCCCGAAGACAATGGTGGGACATAGTGAAAAAACTCAACGAAATGAATGCCTCACCAAGAATACTTTATCCAGCTAGACTCTCACTCAAACTCGAAGGAACCATACACTATTTCTCGGATAAACAACAGCTCAGGAACTTCATAGACTCAAAACCAATCTTGAAAGAAGGTCTAAAGGGGCTACTGTAAGACAAGGAGGAGCCCCATAAGAACAACAAATCCCACAGAAAGATGACACAAAACCACATCACAATAATCTCTCTCAATGTCAATGGCCTAAATGCACCTATCAAGAGACACAGAGTGGCTAAATGGATCCGGAAATTAAACCCAACATTCTGTTGCCTGCAAGAAACACACCTGAACAAACAGAGTAAACATAGACTCAAAGTCAAAGGATGGAAAACAATCCTCCAAGCAAACAACCCCCTTAAAAAAGCTGGAGTGGCCATCCTGGTATCCGACAACATAGATTTCAGGATGAAAAAGATCAAAAGGGACAGCGAAGGTCATTTTCTGTTTATCAAGGGATATGTACAACAGGAAGAAATCACACTCTTAAACGTATATGCTCCTAACAAACGACCGGCTAAATATTTAAAACGACTCCTAACGGACTTCAAAGAGGACATCACTAACAGCACAATTGTAGTCGGAGACTTCAATATGGTCTTATCACCTCTAGATAGATCCACAAGAACAAAACTCAACAAGGAAACACTGACTCTGAATGAAGAAATTGAAGAGAGAGGCCTAATAGACCTATACAGGGCCTTACACCCAAAAAAGAAAGAATACACATTCTTTTCCAGTGCACATGGAACATTTTCAAAAATAGACCATGTACTGGGCCCCAGAACATACCTCAATAGAATCGGAAAAATAGAAATTGTATCAACCATCTTTTCAGACCACGATGCGCTGAAGATAGAAGCTAACCACCCACAAATACGGAAAATCAAATCAAACACCTGGAAATTAAACAATTCCATGTTGAACAATGAGTGGGTCAAGAAGGAAATCAAGGAAGAAATCAAAAGATACTTAGAAACAAATGAGAATGAAGACACGAGCTACCAAAACCTATGGGACGCAGCTAAAGCCGTGTTAAGGGGAAAATTTATAGCTCTCCAAGCATTCCTCAGGAAGGAAGAAAGGACCCACATAGATAGCTTGACTTCACGACTCAAGACCCTAGAAAAGGACCAGAGAAAGGACCCCAAACCAGACCGAAGGAAAGAAATAATAAAAATTAGAGCAGAAATTAATGACATCGAAACCAAAAAAACAATCCGAAAGATCAATGAAACAAAGAGTTGGTTCTTTGAGAAAATAAATAAGATTGATAAACCGCTAGCAAGTCTCACAAAGAAAGAAAGAGAGAAAACTCTAATAAATCGAATCAGAAATGAAAAGGGGGACATCATAACAGAAACCAGTGAGATTCAAAAGATCATTAGAGACTACTTTGAAAGTCTTTACGCCACAAAAAAGGAGAACCTAAAAAAAATGGATGGATTCCTCGATTCCTATAATCTCCCAACACTGAAGAAAGAAGACCTGGAATACCTGAATAGACCCATCAATGTTAAGGAAATTGAAACGGTAATCAAAAACCTCCCCAAAAACAAAAGCCCAGGCCCAGATGGTTTCACTGGCGAATTCTTCCAAACATTTAAAGAAGACCTATTGCCTGTTTTCCTCAAACTTTTCCAGGAAATTGAAAAAACAGGAACTCTCCCAAACAGTTTCTATGAAGCACATATCTCCCTAATACCAAAAGCAAACAAAGACACCACTAAGAAAGAAAATTACAGACCAATTTCCCTGATGAACACCGATGCGAAGATCCTCAACAAAATACTAGCAAATAGGATCCAACAACTCATCAGAAAGATCATACATCACGACCAAGTGGGATTCATCCCAGGGATGCAAGGATGGTTTAACATTCGGAAATCAATCAACATAATCCAGCATATCAACAAAAGTAAAGATAAAAACCATATGATCATATCAATAGATGCAGAGAAAGCATTTGACAAGATCCAACATCCTTTCATGATGAAAACCCTCGCCAAAATGGGGTTTGGAGGAACTTTCCTCAAGATAGTCGAAGCCATCTATCACAAGCCTACGGCAAGCATTATCATCAACGGGGAAAAACTAAGGGCCTTTCCTCTGAGATCAGGCACAAGACAAGGATGCCCACTCTCACCACTCCTCTTCAATATAGTACTGGAAGTACTTGCGATAGCTATTAGACAAGAAAAAGAGATCAAGGGCATCCAGATAGGAAGGGAAGAAATCAAACTCTCACTATTTGCAGACGACATGATACTATATCTAGAGAAGCCTAAAACCTCTACTAAGAAACTCTTAGAAACAATAGACTTATACAGTAAAGTTGCAGGCTACAAAATCAATACCCAAAAATCCATGGCCTTCATATATGCAAACAATGAGGCAGAGGAAAGGGACATGAAAAAAGCAATCCCATTCACAATCGTGCCCCAGAAAATCAGGTACCTCGGAATTAGCTTAACCAAGGAAGTAAAAGACCTTTACAAAGAAAACTACATAACGCTACTCCATGAAATCAAAGAGGACATGAGGAAATGGAAACATATACCCTGCTCGTGGATAGGGAGAATCAATGTTGTCAAAATGGCAATACTCCCTAAAGCATTATACAGATTCAATGCGATCCCTTTAAGTATACCCATGACATTCTTCAAAGAAATGGATCAAGCAATCCTAAAATTCATATGGAATAACAAACGTCCAAGGATAGCTAAAACAATTCTTGGGAAAAAGATGATGGGAGGCATCACCATCCCCAACCTCAAACTTTACTACAAAGCAGTAACAATTAAAACAGCATGGTACTGGAACAAAGGCAGAGCCGTAGACCAATGGAACAGGGTGGAATATCCCTACACACAACCCCAAATGTATGACCATCTAATCTTTGATAAGGGAGCAAGAGATGTGAAGTGGAGCAAGGAAAGCCTCTTTAACAAATGGTGCTGGCACAACTGGACAACCACATGCAAAAAAATGGGTTTAGACCTTGACCTGACACCATGCACAAAAGTCAGATCAAAATAGATTAAAGACCTCAACATTAGACCACAAACCATAAGGTACATTGAAGACAAGGTCGGCGAAACCCTCCACGATATTGAAGATAAAGGTATCTTCAAAGGTGACACGGAACTAAGCAATCTAGTAAAAACAGAGATCAACAAATGGGACTACATTAAACTAAAAAGCTTCTGCACTGCAAAAGAAACAGCGACCAGAATACAAAGACTATCTACAGAATGGGAAAGGATATTTACACAATACCCATCAGATAAGGGGTTGATATCAAGGGTATATAAAGCACTGGTTGAACTCTACAAGAAGAAAACATCCAACCCCATCAAAAAATGGGGCGAAGAAATGAACAGAAACTTTACCAAGGAAGATATACGAATGGCCAAAAGACACATGAAAAAGTGCTCTACATCACTAATCATCAGAGAGATGCAGATAAAAACAACCTTGAGATACCACCTCACACCACAGAGGCTAGCACACATCCAAAAGAACAAAAGCAACCGCTGTTGGAGAGGATGTGGGGAGAAAAGGACCCTTCTACACTGCTGGTGGGAATGCCGGCTAGTTCAGCCCTTTTGGAAAACAGTATGGACGATTCTCAAAAAACTTGAGGTTGAGCTCCCATTTGACCCAGCAATACCACTGCTGGGAATATATCCCAGAAAAGCCAAAAAGTATAGTCGAAGTGACATATGCACTTGCATGTTGACCGCAGCACTGTTTACAATAGCCAGAATCTGGAAAAAACCCGAGTGCCCTAGAACAGAAGACTGGTTGAAGAAACTCTGGTACATCTATACAATGGAATACTATGCAGCTGTTAGAAAAAATGAGGTCATGACGTTTGCATATAAGTGAGATGAGTCAGAAAGAGAGAGACAGACATAGAAAGATTGCACTCATCTGTGGAATATAGAATAATAGACTATAAGACGAACACTCAAGAATAGTAGAAATAAGTACCAGGATGTTGTCACCATGGCTTGGAGGCTGTTCTCTCATTCAGGGCAACTCAGAGAAGGGAACAGCAAGTAAAATGTGGTTGTTGGTCATGTGGGGGAAAGATGATGCGGGCCAAATATAGACTAGAGACTGAACACAATGGCCACTCAACACCTTTATTGCAAACCACAACACCTAATCAGAGAGAGAGAACAAAAGGGAATTCCCTGCCATAGTGGCAGTGTGGGGTGGGGGGAGACGGGACTGGGGAGGGTGGGAGGGATGTTGGGTTTACTGGTGGTGGAGAATGGGCACTGGTGAAGGGATGGGTTATCAAACTTTGTAAGGGAGAAACATGAGCACAAAAATGTATAAATCTGTAACTGTACCCTCACGTTGACTCACTAATTAAAAATAAACTATTAATTAAAAAAATATGAGTGAATCCCAACTTAACTTTCTCCATATTTTATGATAAAGAACATTTAATAGGTACATACTTTCTGTTATTTTTTCTCAGGATTTTATTGGGATAAATCATTTATTCCTATGAAATAGGATCCATGATTATCTGTACTGTTTATAGAGGAGAAAAATAAGAAACAGAAAAGTATGTACTATGTGTCAATCTCTCAACAGAAGCTCCTGTAGCTGAATTCAAACTCAGAATATTTGACTTCAAGTTCATGCTCCTATTTTCTATGTTAGAATAGAATATGAGAAATATTTAGAACATGTAAATGCTTATCTTTTCAAAGATAAGTATTTATCTAACAAAAGACAAATGCTATCAAATGCACATTGTCATCTCCAAAAGTATTGATTTTGTGGGTGGGGCTCTGTCTCTTTTTTTCTTTACTCTTTAAAAAATGTACTGTTTATTTTTATTGAATCACGCTGAGACATACAGTCACAAAGTTGCTCATGATTGGATTTCAGTTATACAATACTCCCAATACCTATCCCTTCACCAGTGCACATTTCCTGCCACCAGTGTCCCCAGTTTCCCTCCCACCTGCTCCTGCCCCCACCCCCAAACCTGCCTTTATGGCACACTTTTATTCTCTCTGTCTGTCTTTCTCTCTCTCTCATGCCCCCCCCATCTCTCTCTCTTACTTACCTTTTAGGCACTGTGGCACTGTGACTTTCCTTTTAGTCACTGTGGCAATTTGTTTTGCAATATTGTTACTGAAAGGGTATCAAGCATATCACTTTTTGTTCAGCACTCAGTTTGTGTCCAAAGCAATCATTTCTATGTATCATTGTTATAGTGGTCCCTTCTCTGTCCTAACTTATCTCCTCCTCCTCTTTGGTGGCATGATTCTACCACTGACCAGTCCATCTGGTCCTCATTTCTACTGTCTTTGGGTACTGTTCACATATATTTTTAAATATCCTGCAAATGAATGTAGCCATTCTATGTTTGTCCTTCTCCTTCTTCACTCAGAAAGATACTCTCCATGTACACACAGATAAAAGCAAATTTCATGACTTCATTTTTCCTAATAGCTACACAATGTTCCATTGCAAAGATGTACCATAGTTTCTCTATCCACTCATCTGTTCTTGGGCACTTGGGTTATTTACAGATTCTGGTTATTTTAAAGAATGCTGCAATGAATATAGGAGTTCAGATGACTTCTGTCCATTGTGTTTTGGGGCCAGTAGGGTATATTCCCAGAAACAATATTGCAGGGTTATGTGGAAGTTCAATTTTTATTTATTTGAAGAATGTACATATTGTTTTCAAATGACTGGACCAACTGGTATTCCCACCAGCAGTGAATGAGAGTTCCATTCCACATCCACACCATCACTGATTGTTCTTTTTGATGTGTGTCAGTCTCATTATTGTTTTGATTTGCATCTCCCTGATAATTACTAATGTAGAGCACTTTTTCAAGTGCCTATTCACCATTTATATTTCTTCTTTGAGGAATTTTCTGTTCATCTCTTCTTCCCATTCTTTGATAGTGTTATATATTTTTTCTTGTAAAGTTCTACCAGTGCCTTATATATCTTGGATATTAACCCATTATCAGATGAGGGTTAGGTAAATAAGTTTTCCAATTCCATGTGCTGACCTTATATTATGATTATCATTTTCTTTGAAGTTCAGAAGATTCTTAGTTTAATGTAATCCCATTTGTTCATTTTTGCTTCCACTTGCTTGGTTTGTGGTGTTTTATCCTTAAAGATGCCTTTAGCTTCAATGTCACAGAGAGTTCTACATTTTCCTCTATGTACCTTATAGATTCTGATCTAATATCAAAGGGGGTCTCAGTGTAATTAATAATAAATCAATAAACAAATGAGGCAAAGCATTTAAATGTGTCCAATGGCTAATTCAAGTATCAAATGCAAAGAGGTGACCGATACAGCTTTATGTCAGAATTTCACTACAAAGAACTACAAACACGTCAAGAACTTAGTTCTTAGGAGTATGATGCATGTAGTGTTGAATCTCATGCATGAGAAATTATTATTTATGGTATTATAAGTCACAGAATCTCAATCAATAACATAATGCCTGAAAGTAAAGAGAGAGTATGGGAAATATTATCTGCCATGGAGGCAGTGGGAGGGTGGGAAAGGTGGGAGTAGACCGAGGATATTGGTGGTGGGGAATGTGCACTGGTGGAGGGACGGGTGTTTTATCATTATGTGGTTGTAATTCAAACATGAAATCTTGTAACTATATTTCATGGTGAATCAATAAAACAAAAAACTAAAAATTAATAAAAACAAAAAACAAAACAGTGAGATAGTTGTAATAGCAAATGTATGTATACGTAGAAAAGTGGTTTATGTTATGTTGGAATTGGGATATCAGTCAAGGAAATCCCTAGGGAGGTGTGTTGCCTGGTCACTATTTTGAAAGATGGCAATTATTCTCTATATAAACGTCCCACTATAAGAAACATTTGAGGTACTGTGGATGATACTGAGAAGGAAGAAGGTATATGAAAGGCCTGACCTTCACATAGACCTTCACAAAACTATCACAGAGTATACACAGTATCTCACTATAACTATATGATTGAAGAACTAGTAGGGAATAAAGCTGAAGAATAAAACTTGAGTAGGGGTTAAAAGAAAGAGTTGTGGACCATTATGGGCTAGGAACCAAGATTTCCAGAAGAGTAACAGGACAAAAAATTATTTTCTGATTTAAAAAAAATATATCACTGTATCACTGTATCACTGTCATCTTGTTCATCGATTTACTTGAGCAGGTACCAGTAACGTCTCCATTGAAGAATAAAGACGTTACTTTAATTAACGTCTCTAATGGAGAATGGAGACGTTACTTTAAATATATGAGCATGATCAATTGTGCGACATTATTTTGGAATCAAATGACTCATCAAAAGTGACATTTCTGTGACTAAAATTGCTTTCAACATAATAATAAATTTTTAACTCATCTTCTCATATCCATATTTGGAATGCTGGAATATTCTAATACCCCTTTAGAAACTTCAATTCAACTTATGATAACATCTAAATAAGTTTTCCCAATTAAGGGTAAAATATGATGCAAATAGCAACCTTCTAGAAGGCACAGAAGAGGATGAGAACTGTGTGTTCCGTAAAGCTTTAACTTGGAAGTTGTTTCCAGGTTTATAGAAAGAGTAAAACAAGGACATAGAGGTTCTAGAAGACTGTCAGCATGTAGGAAGTTATTGGTAAGACAGCTCAGGCATCCCACAGGGGACATCTGGACCTGATTACTTTCCAGAGTTAAAAAGATTATCATGCAATTCAACAAACAAAATCATGGGAAAATGCAACCAATTTTTATCAAGTAACAATGAAATGTAGGAAATTAAGTCAATTTCATAAATACATGGATTCATTAATTTAATCAGTGAACAAATATTTAGGAAGCAAGTATATTAGAATGCAAGTTCTGGTCATGGTCCAGCCATTTAGTAACTGCAAATGACCTGGAAAATTAACTTTTCTCTTATGTCCTAGTTTTTAATATTTAAACTAAAATAAGAGCAGTAACAACAATAACATGAATAATACATTTGTCTATCTATAAAGAATAAGGAAATTGATTAAGATATTAAGACCTTCTTGGAGTGAGGGTGAGTAACCTTCCCCTACCTGCCCATACTTCTGGAAGCCCTGGCAACCACAGCCACATTCCATCACTGCTGCCCTGTAAGATCTGTTCAGTTAAATACTCTGGATTTTCTGGAGTGCATGACATCTCCAAATTCTACAATACTAACATCCCAGTAGTAGCACACTAAAGTGAATGGGAAAGTAAGGTAGAAACCAACTAATCTCAATTTTTTAACAAATACATTAAGATAGAAAGCTCAAATAGCAACAATATATTGGTAAACTCTCAGACAAGGAACTTAAATGTCCCCATTGTGAGATACACAATTTTCACAAATTTTCTTTTACTGAAGTATTTTTTGATAATTTCACCAGCCATTTCTTGGTAACAAGCAATATAAAATAAATTATTTTGGGCATACTAGCAGGGCATAGTTGAAGGGTGATTGGGAAAATGGGAGAAAAGGCAGAGAGAAGGTAACAATGATGGTGGGATTGGGGTAAGTATATTGAATGCTTGTAACAAATGCACTGTAAACAACTTTGTAAACTATGATGTTTAGAAGAAGTGGGAGGAATATATTCTGGGGTAAAAGCAACAAGAAACAAATTTAATCACATAAATGGGAAATTAAGGGAAAGAAATCTAAGAAGAGCCCCAGAATTGTGACCCAAAACTAATCATAGAACCAGACAATAAAGTGAGGAAGAACTAATGACATATTTACTAGGATTTTGATGAATGTAAGGCCTGCCAGTAAAGAAATATAGAGTTTTTATGTCAGAAAGGAGACTCATACTTGGGTTATAGAACAGAGAGATATAACAAAGTAATAATTGATAAAAAATAGTTTATAAGGATATAGGAATTAACTAAAGGAAGAAATCAGGGAAGGCTTTGTTTATGATGTAGAATTTCTACTAAAGAGGTTTAGGGCCAAGTTTTACTTTAGTAAAAACTATGTAAAAAAACTTTTTAAAGGTGTGGAAACTGAAGTTTAGAACGGGACAATAACTTATAGACAGTTACACAATGGATTAGAGGCAAACCTAGGGCTTAGAATGCAGCTTACTCTTCTGCTTGTACTGGTCTCTGTGTTCACACAGATACTTGGAAGGGGGAGAAAACAGGCATAATCTATTCAGTTTATCCAACTGTACATTAGGGCCTTGTTTGATATTCCATTCCTTCTTCAAATATCTCAGAGACTCTGTTTTCTCATCTTCCTATCATTACCATTCTCTTGGAGACTCACAAATGTATGTTAGGTTCTGAAAAGATGAAGTCTAAACAAAACAAATATAAAAAGTTTAGCACCCTTAACTCAGTATTTTGAAATATATCGCCACTATCTCAACACATACACACACACATATGTAGCATTGTCACTGTAGCACTGTCATCCCGTTGTTCATCGATTTGCTCGAGCGGGCACTAGTAATGTCTCCATTGTGAGACCTGTTGTTACTGTTTTTGGCATATCAAACATGCCACGGGTAGCATGCCAGAATCTGTTGTGTGGGTGGGATATTTTCAGTAGTTTTCTGGGTTCTCTGAGAGGGATGAATCGAACCTGGGTTGGCTGTGTGCAATGCAAATGCCCTACCTGCTGTGCTAGATTTTAAGACTATTGGTTCATCAAGATAGTGAATAAAAGTAATTGCTATGAGACAAGAAACTAATATGATAAATCTAGAATTAACCCAGTTATCTTAGTGTCTTCCAAATCTACGACAGGGATGAAACTACATATGTATATATGTGTGTGTGTTGAATAGTGCCTCTAATCCATTGTGCAACTTTCTTAAACACTTCCATAACAACACAATTTTAGACAGAAACAAATTAATCACATAGATGCAAATGATAACCTGTCCTAGGGATGACAGATGGAATATGTAGGGGTATTTAATGACTGAATCTTGTTTAAAAGAGTAAGATTCATAGAAAGGAGATAGGAAATATGGAGAGGCTTATAGGAAATAAATATAAATATAAAACTGTGCCACAATATAGCATCTGTGTTATTTCACCATGGACAGTGAGCAAGCACAAGAGATGAGAGGGAGAAATAGTGGCTAGACCTTTATCAGGACAGACTTGTAATGTAAAAGTGAAATTTGTTGAAATTCCACTTCTGTCTGTGACAGAATAAATGAGACTAAATTAACTATCCCACCTAGAATAAAAGAAATCTCAAAATTTTGAATTAAAGTACATGGAAAAATGGATTTTACGACACTATTGGTGATCAAGATAGTGAATAAACCTAATTGCTATGAGACGAGAAACTAATATCATATGTCTAGAGTTAATCCAGTTATCTTAGAGTCTTCCAAATCTATGACAGGAAGGAAACTACAAAGAATCTTGAGCATACTCTGAACAGAGGAAACAAAATTGTGAATTTGGAAGCACTAGGTAGGCTATATTTGCAGATCAGAGAACTGCAAAGTTAGAACTAAAGAAAGAAAATGAAGAGCTTCCAAAGGTGCCTGTTGAGTATTGAGGAGAGAACAGACCACCAGTATATGCAGGAAAATGATCTAAGATCAGGGACATAACCATCTGGAGTTATTTGAAAGAACAAAACCTGATATAAGGGGTCAGAAATAGTACTAATTCCTACCAACTAAACCAAAAAACTTTATCATTCACAGAACATTTGGGTAACATACTCAAAAGAGATGTGCCTCAATAGTAGAGAATAATTAATGCAAAACATTAATTTTTTTATTAGTTAATGTTTTATGAAACCCTATGAAAAACACTACTTTGGTACTCTCTAATAAGTTGAAAAGTAAGATCAGAAAGGATATGCTTCCACAAATTAATTGCATTCTTGGGGCTGGAGCAATAGCACAGTGGGTAGGGCGTTTGCCTTGCATGCGGCCAACCCAAGTTTGATTCCCAGCATCCCATATGATCCTCTGAGCATGGCCAGGGGTAATTCCTGAGTGCAGATCCAGGAGTAACCCCTGTGCATCACTGGATGTGACTCAAAAAGTGAAAAAAAAAACACCTTTAAGCACACTTAAGAGCAAATAGATGTGTCAATTGTCTAACATGGTAAAAGTTTTCATCTAAGAAGTGGAAGTGTTGCCAGACCCAGGGAACCTGAAGACCTCCTTCTTGGTTGAGGTGCACTCTGAGCACCTAGGCCAAAGGGGACCCTACAAGTCTTAGGAGTGTGTCATAAATGAACTGCTAGCCCTGCACAGGCACCCAAGCAGCCCCTCCCTCACAGGTACAGCGATGTAGGGGGCATGGCCTCCGGGGTGGTTGCAGTTAATTTCCCTTTCCCAGCACTTCAGACTCACATCTCAACCTCCATTACCTAATTCTGACAAGATCATCCTGGCTATCCCATATACGTTAGGCCAATAATCCAATAGCCTATTCTAATCAAAATACTCCCCAAACACACTGAAATAATCGTGAACACAAGAATCTAAACAAGCCTAGTGTAAAAGAACATATCCCCTGAAGCTGCATTAGAGGCCTCACATAAGTCAAAGACTTTGCACGTCTAGAATCCTCTCTTGCAGTGAGAGGGGTTCACTAATAGTGAACTGGAGGGATCCACCTCCATACTACCTTAACAGGGAATACCCACAAATACAATCTCTCCAATAAATAATTCAGAGATTAAATGTTGAGGATGTTCAATGAGCTCAGAGAAATGGTTGAACAGACATTCAGTAAATTAAAGGAGGATATGAAAGAAACAGTGGAATGGACAGTCAATAAACAGAAGAAATGAGGGCAGAAATAAGAAAGCTACAAACAGTAGTGTCACTAATAAAGGATTCGGTAGATGAAATAAAAAATTCAGTGGGTGCCCTCAACAGTAGAATGACGACAGCCAAAGACAGAATCAATGAGCTTGAAGATAAGCTGCAAAGAAAAGCATGCAGGCAACAACGTATAATGGGAAAAGATCTCAGAGTAGCACTAGGGCAAATAAGAGACCTAAGTGGATGAATTTGAGGGAAAAAAAACATAAGAATCATTGAAGTACCAGAAGAAAAGGGAGGCAACACCAGTGAAGTAGCAAAGTTAAATAGATCATTGCTGAGAAGTTTCCAGAGTTGGAGAATGCAGATATCCAGTTCCAAGAAGCCCAAAGGGTACCAGCTAAGAGAGATCCTAATAAAAAGACTCCAAGACATATCATAATCAGAATGATTAATTCCACAGATAGAGACACAATACTGAAAGCAGCAAGGTCAAAGAAGGAAATCACATAAAAAGGAGCACCCCTTAGATTTATAGCAGACTTTTCAGAGGAAGCCATTCAAGCTTAAAGGCAGTGGTGGGGTATAGTGAGAAAAAAACTCAATGAAATGAATGCCTCACCAAGAATACTTTATCCAGCTAGATTCCCTCTCAGACTCAAAGGAACGGTATACTACTTAATGCAGAAACAACAGCTCAGGAACTTCATAGACTCAAAACCAATCTTAAAGGAAGGATGGAAGGAGTAACTGTAAGACAAGAAACCTCTACAAGCACAACAAACCTTTACAAAAAGATGACACAAAACCCCATGACAATAATCTCTCTTAATGTCAATGGACTAAATGCACCAATTAAGAGACAAAGAGTGGCAAAATAGATTAAAAAATAACTGAACCCAGCATTCTGCTGCCTGCAAGAAACACATCTGAACAGTCAGAGCAAACACAGAATCAAAATCAAAGGATGGAAAACAATCCTTCAAGCAAACAACTCCCTCAAAACAGCCGAGGTGGCCATACTAGTATCCAACAACATAGATTTCAGGTTTAAAAGATTAGAAGGGTCAGTGAAGGCCATTTTTTAATAATCGAGGGATATATACATCAGGAAGAAATCACACTCCTAAACATATACGCACCCAATGAGGGGCCAGCAAAATACTTAAAACAACTGCTAATAAACTTCAAGGAGGACATTGGTAGAAACACAATAGTAGTTAGAGACTTCAACACTGCCTTATCACCTCTTGATAGATCAACAAGACTAAAACTCTGAAAGGAAGTACTGGCTCTGAAAGAAGAAATGGAAGAGAGAGGGCAATAGAAGGGATTCTCCTTCACTGTTAGTGGGAACGCTGACTGGTCCAGGCTTTTGGAAAACAGTATGGACATTTCTCAAAAAACTAGAAATTGAGCTTCCATTTGACCCAGCAATACCTCTTCGGGGAATATATACTGGGGGCCCCAATCACACAGTAGAAACACCATATGCACCTCTATGTTCATTGCAGCACTATTCACCATAGCCAGAATCTGGAAACAATCTGTGCCCAAGAATATATGAATGGATAAAGAAACAATGGCACATCTACACAATGTAATACTATTCAGCTCTCAGGAAAAATGAAATCATGAAATTTGCCTGTAAATGGATGGACATGGAGTGTATCATGTTGAGTGAAATGGGTCAGAAGGAAAGGAACAGATATAGAATGACTGCATTCATTTGTGGTATATATAATATGTGTGCATGTATGTATATATATACATATATATAAACACACATGTAAAAAACTAAAGCACGCCGATGGGCGTGTGCACTCGCGGGCTCTCCGGGCGGCTCTGTCTCACCGCCCGTGTTTGGTGCTCTGGAACCGCTGTGTATGGGCTGGATCGGGA
Source organism: Sorex araneus (assembly GCF_027595985.1). NCBI lineage: Eukaryota > Metazoa > Chordata > Mammalia > Eulipotyphla > Soricidae > Sorex > Sorex araneus. The sequence goes on along the minus strand of NC_073306.1, from coordinate 26,078,700 downwards.
CAGCTGTTGGCCAAGGACCGGCAAGGGAAGAACGAGGACCAAGCTGGTTGCTGATTAGTTACCGTTTATTCAATCTTCCATCTTTCCCATCTCCCACACTCTCAGCTCCGGCCTCTCTCTGCATCAACTCCAGCCTCTCTTGCTTCTCTCCAGCTCTCCTCCTACTTGTCTCTCCCACCTTGCCCTCTAGGCTATACCCAGCTACCGCAAAATCAACATAAGAAAGCCCCTCCTGAGGGCAGGGCATTCCAAAGCCCTTCCTGACTCTTAAGGTTTTCTTCCTTTCCTTAGTCCAAACACTTATTAACATCTTAATACTAGTTAATTTTTTATGGACGTAGCAAGAGATACATTGAGGCTTGCAAGGCAGCTCTTCTGGCAATATCTTGCCACAGACTCAGACCACAGCACTCAGGCCAGATTAATCATTCCTCACCCTAGCAGGGTCCAAATCTAGTTATCACTGTTTGAATCATGACAACATTTATCCATGATTAAGCTCTTAACTTATAGTTAAGCATTAGGCACTTTGGCCAGGCCCATCTCGATGCCAGGGTAGCACACAACTCCGCTTGCCCTGAGTCCGTCTCGTCCCTTGTCGGAACCCTGCTTTTGGGGGTGCTAGGAAGTAAGGGCAGCTGAGGCTTAGGTCAAGAGAGCAGATGCCCAGGAGGAAAATATTATGTAGAGTCAAATGACTCCCAGGTTATAAAAGCAAAGCATTTGCTAAGTCTTCCTGTGTCCATACAAAAAGGACATTGCTCTGAATAAACTATGCAAAGGACTCAAGGAGAAGAGAAAAACAGTATTTGCAAGTCAACAGAACACTAAGAAAGAAGTTACAAATAAGCAAAGAGGAATGGGAGCACTGTAATGGGAGTAACCCAATAAACCTAAACTACCTGAGGCTATGTTATCCTACACACACACACATTAGAATAATAATATCCATGGCCAGGGCAAACAGGGGTTAGGAGGACTGGTCAAAGATTGGAAATAATCACAAGTGTGTGTGGGGCTTAGAGTAGGTAAGATAGAGAAGAGACCACAATGACAATAATAGCTGAACCGAGGGTTAAAATTATGTAAGGAATATTCTTGATTATCTTCAGTATCAATATTGCAAACTATAGTACCTAAAGGGAGAGATAGAGATAGATAGATAGATAGATAGATAGAGAGAGAGAGAGAGAGAGAGAGAGATAGAGAGAGAGAGAGAGAGAAGCTCCTGCCAAAGAGGCAGGCAAGGGGTGTGGGGGTGGTGAGGAGTGATGGGAGGGAACCTGAGAATATTGGTGCTGAGAAATGTACACTGGTGGAGGAATGCATCTTGGAATACTCTGTGACTGAAATTCAATCATTAATGGCTTCATAATGCTTTAAAAATTAGAAACATCTAAAATAATAACAAATAAATAATATTCTAAAAAAAGTGGAAGTCATTCATTTTGATAAAATAGTAATTAAAGAAAGAAAGAAAATATCTATAACAAGTAAAAAATCATATCAAAATGGACTAAGAACTGATATAGATATTAGCATTGGAAAACTACTGCAAATCATTGATATAAGTATAGTTGATGTGTTCCAAAGTTAAGAAGGACCATATAAAGAGTAAAAAGAATTTAAACTTTACTTTTAAAAAATACATTTTATACTGAAACATTGATTTAATGGGAATAATGGAAAATAAGACACTGAAATATGAAAAGATCAATGAATTTGAAGACACAGCACTAAAAGCTGCCCAGAAAGAAATATATATAGAGAAAAAATACCTCTCATCTCCAATACATGAAGCATCAATGAACTACTGATAACTTCAATCAACTTAATATATGTGGAGTTGAAATCATTAAAAAGGAAGTATGAACAGAAAAACAAATCTATGATGGTTATTGAAGGGAAAGGAGAAGATGTTAGAGGGATGGGTAAAGAGGTCTTTTTGGTGGTGGCGAGGCACTAGAATTTTAGATGGGATTTACATATACATCTAAAGGTACAAAGTCATACCCCTGATATTTTATACTGTTTTTAATTACTGATAAGTCATTTAAAAATGAGTATTATAATTTCTAAAAGATAATGGTTTATGCTTCTCATGTCACAACTTCAAAATGCATAAGAGCAAAAATGGATAGAATCAAAGAAATACACTCAATAATTGATAACAATAGATATGAAAGTAGGAAGAAAATATAGGGCTAGAATAGTACAGTCACCAACTTGACATAATTGATATATATTAAGTATTCCATACAACTCCGTGCCAGGCTGTTTTCACTTGGGGTACCCCAGAGGGGGATGAGTGAGAGCTTTCCCTGCCCCACGGGATCCAGCTCTAGCAGCCGATCTCCAGTACCCAACCACCGCCATGCTCCAAGCAGCTTTCCACACGCTGGGGCTGAGCCTCATGCATGAGCAAAGTGCCACGGAAACCCAGGTAATGTGGAACTTTGTGATCTTGGACTCTGGGTTCAATCAGACCCAGGAGCAGAGATCCTCTGCCTGCTTCCCCCAGTTTCCGGCGCCCCGGGGGTCGCACTGTAGCCACCTGCAAACCGGTGCCAGATAATCTCTTTTTTTTTTTCCCCCTAATCTCTTCATCAGCCACCCTCCAGAACTCACGCCTGCTTCTCTGGAGAGGGAGGATAAAGGGAAGCCCCCGTAACCATGCAACCGGACTCCGTGCCAGGCTGTATTCACTCGGCGTGCCCCAGAGCAGGGCGAGTGAGAAGCCCTTCCCACCCCAAGGGACCCAGCTGACCTCCACTACCCAACCGCCACCATGCTCCAGGCCACTTTCCACATGCTTGGGCCGAGCCTCACCCATGAGTAAACATATTCCTGGACCGTGTGGCCGTGAAGCGACTGTGCGACACATTATCATAGAGGGAAATAAATATATATGTCTCTCAGAGAGCCTGGCAAGCTACTGAAAGTATCCCGCCCACATGGCAGAGCCTGGCAAGCTCCCCATGGCATATTCGATATGCCAACAACAGTAACAATAACAGGTCTCATTCTCCTGACCCTGAAAGAAGCCTCCAACTGTTTTGAAAGATGAGTAAGGAGAGGCTGCTAAAATCTCAGGGCTGGGATGAATGGAGACATTACTAGCACCTGCTCGAGTAAATCAATGAACAACCGGATGACAGTGATACAGTGACAGTGATTCCATACAACAGTGGGAGAACAAAGATTTTCTTTTTTTCCAGTTCCTGAAGAACATTTACCAAAACAGACCATATTCTATGTCATAAAATAAATCTCACTTATAGAAGAAAAACCTGACTAACTCTTACAGAAAAGCTATAATACCTAACAATTGAGTTTATTAAGGTGTTAGGATAAAAATATAATTATATTTTCTGAAGATAAATAAATCATATTCAGAGGTCCTAATATAGTCTGTGAACTTATTGAACTATTTTATATGTTTAGATATTTCTCATGCTGAGCACTTCACCTAGTATGTTTTTACTGTTCCCTTCCATAGGCTGTACCCATTTCACTATATCTTCAGTATCTCTGGTAAAATTTCAATTGCTTTTTGTCAGGATCTAATTTTAATATGATATTCTTCATAAAGCCTTTCCTTTTGCACTTCTTTTCCCTATCCAAGGAGATAAAATTTTTACTTCCCTTGAATGTCATATACATACATCTAAAATATAACTCATATATAATTTTAAGACTAGTCTACAAGTTACTTTATTATAGGAAAATTTCTTAGTTCATAAAGTTTTGTGGATAAAGGAATACTCCTCTATAATTACTTACATATACTAATGTCTGTTCTGACTCTTATAAAACTGAATGCTACTTTTGGGGTGAGGATTGTGATTGATTTATCTCTTACTTTCACTATTTAACACAATATTTGCATATGCATAGTAATACCCAGTGTTTTGACCCACAATATAGCCATGGTCTGCAGATCCCTGCCTCGGGAAGAGAATATCTCAAGGATAAAGGTGATAACAAATGAAAGCTTGATAGACAAAACAACTATACCTCTCCTATACTGCGAGGTATTTGCTCTGAGCAATTTCTCTTAGAGGCAACTATTTCACCTTTGCTACCAACCTGTTGGTGAGTATTGAAAGCTTGTGTCTACGACAAATGATGTTGCACTATCTTTTCCCCACCAAGTTAGGAAATCGCTACTATCTTGATAAAATGTGAGATCAGAAAGAGAGGAATTCAATTTAGAAGGCTTCATAACTCTTCACTGAGGCATTCCCAAGCATAGAGCTGGGCAGGTGGAGCAAAGAAGGCCTGTCAGCATCAATATCTCATTACTGCTGGCTCCACTGGCCTGAGAGGTCAACACAGAAATGAGTGTCCCGGGGGAAATTTAGCTTTTAGGATGGTGATTCTGCCTTTCAGTATGTTGATAGACTAACTTTGTTCACTCCCTGACCATAAAAAAAAAAAAAGATGGGCCACTTATTTAGTCCTCTTTCACAACTTTGGAAAGGAATCTTTCAGAGACAATATAATTCCTTTAACAACTTAAGGGGCAGTCACTCAGAGATAAGTGCTCCATTAGCGTAGGGCTCTAGTTTCTTAACAACTGTCTCATTACAGATTTTGTAGATCCTTTGTATTTCATTATACCTAGAGGGTAAAGTTTAAATGTATGGAATTAATGATCAAATCCCTCTAATTCCCACTTTAACTCACCTCTCCATTATTATTTTTACCTCATCCCACATGTTTTCCAGCTACAATGTACATTCATGCACAGATTCTGTGTTATCCCATATACTTTCAAATAACTATTCCTTTGCTTGTGAATTACCACTGCTTAAAATAGTAATTCCTTATTTGGTTATCTGAAAAAAATCCTATTTATCCTTCAAAACTTAGCTCAAATGTTGTTTTTTCTTTAAAAATTTCTTGACTACTCCAAGGCCAGACTACTGCCTCTCTTCACAAGGTTTATAGCATTTTCATATGTATCTGTAAAAGTATTATGCTATAGCATAAGTAGCTATATATACTGTAGTTTAATCTATGCCATGTTGTTTGGAGGAGTTGTTTCCATTTAAAATTATCAAGGGTATCTGAAAGGCAAATGCCTTATTCATGCAGCTATTTATGCAGATCCACATTTGGTCATGTTGTAAGTAGCCAAAATAATATTTCAATATCAAGAACTTGCATATTTTTCTTAAATCCCATGTTGTATCCTAACAATTTATTTATACCAGAAGCATCAATGGGATATACTTTATATGATATCAGAAATTAAATTTTATTTATAGGGAACAATTTAAATATGTTTACTAAGACACTAATGAAAGTGCTGTTTTATCACAGAAACTGTAGGTCACATCTGAAAAATTTTAGACACATAAAAAAGCCATACAGATGCATAAATCTGATGTTCATTCAATCCATATACTATTAATAGGGACACATATTTGATATAAAAAAGAGGACTGCTTTGGACATAAAACTATAAAATATAATATATTTTAAAATTTAATTTGAGATACAAAAGACATATCATGAGACTTTTAACCTGGATGTTCCTTTCTTTCAGTGTAAACCTTCATTTCAAAGTATGTGGTAGTCCACATCAGACCTTTCCTAAACTGCCAGCTGTGCATCTCTCTCCCTACCGAGTTCTCCAGCCCTTATGAGTTGTGTGACACTCAGACCAACTATGGCTTCAGTCATGTTCTTCTTCCTTCACTCTTCATATAGATTAAAAAAACTTACCTTTCAAAGTTTAGTTCTACTTTGACTGCATCTGAGGTGTTAATATTTATCATGTAATTCTTTTTTTTTTTCAGGTTCTTAAAATATTTATTATTTTTTTGGAAGTTAACATGTGAATAGGAAATGGAAAAAAAGAAGCAAAGGACAGTCATACACAATTACATGCAGTTATGTCTGACATGTCCTTCTAGGTCCTGTTTACCTACACAACTAAACATCCATTATGTTATGTATGTTTATGTTTCATATGTTTATGATCATATGTTTATGTATCATGCTTCTTTATATACTATGAATAGTTACCATTTCAAAGTCCCAAAGCTATAGAGTATTTGGTAAACAAAAGTACACAACACTAACTGGAAGGAAAAATTTACAGCATTAAAAGCAGAAAAGAATCTTTTTTAAAAAGAATTCATAGGAATGGTTGTATGTGGGAAAGGAACTGATGAAAAGAATGATGACTGTTGGGGAGGGGTTTGCAGGGAAGGGTTCTGTACCCATGAGTCTTATAGGCACGTTCAGATTATCTTTTGTTTTATATATCATATAATTCTTTTGGCCTTCCACATTTTTGGCTTTTCCTCTATCACAGTACAAATTATACTTTAAAATAGTTTCCTACATTTAAGTCTGTTCCATTATGTCAAACTATGTTTTAAGTCTCTTTCTCATTATATCAATAAGAGCAGAGATGCAATCGATTAATACAAAATATTTATTTTTATATTTTATATATTTATTTATATTACATATTATTAATAATATTATATCACTGTATCACTGTCATCCCGTTGCTCATTGATTTGTTCAAGCGGGCACCAGTAACGTCTCTCATTGAGAGACTTATTGTTACTGGTTTTGGCATATCCAATACGCACGGGTAGCTTGCCAGGCTCTGCTGCGCGGACTTGATACACTTGGTAGCTTGCCGGGTTCTCCGGGAGGGATGGAGGAATTGAACTCGGGTCGGCTGCGTGAAAGGCGAATGCCCAACCGCTGTATATATATGTAATATATTATATATTTATTTATATATATTTTATATATTTATTTCCTAAATGCTGTTAATAGTTGTAGGTGCTAGGGATTTAGTTAGAGACAAAGTAAAGGCTTTTATTCCAAGGAACTTACTTTCAGGAGAAAACATTATGTGGATAGTGATGAGATGGTGTAATTTAATTAGAACAAGAAAAATCATCTCTAAACAGATGACCTGGTAATATTATATTTAGAAATCTTAAATACTCTGCATAAAAGCCCTCAAACATGTAGAAACAATAAATCTGTAGAGTAAATTTGAAGCCTATAAATTTAACAGGCAGAACTCCATGATAAACAATGAAGTGGATGAAAGGAAATAAAAATTCCATTCAACAATTGAAGCCCCTCCTCCCACCACCAAATCAAGTACCTGGGAATCAACTTAAGGAAAGTAAAAGACTTATATAAAGAAAACTTTTAGTCATTATTGAAAGAAATGTGGTGGAGGAAACTGGATTCTCTTATAGTAGGGTGTGGTGAAGAATGTGTTATGCATGAAATTATATTACTAACAGTATTGTAAACCATGGAACCTAAAATAAAATTTAAAAATAAAATAAAACCTTTTATTTAAAAATGAATAAATAAAATAAATGGAAGAAGAAACCAAGAAATAGAAACACATTCCCCATTCCATGGACTGAGAAAATTGAACACCTGGGAATGGACTTAACAAAGTTAGTGAAAAACTTACACAAAGAAAACTTTAGGTCACTATTAATAGAAACAGAAGTCACAAGGCAAACTCCCTGTCCATGGACTGGAAGGTTTAAATTAATATGGAATCTACACACACAAAGTAACTGTAATTCAATGCCATCTCTATTACAAATTCCCCTGTAATTTTGTTTTCAGGACATGTACCAAATGTGGCTAAAACTGATATGGAGTAAGAAAATTCCCTAAATGTACAAACAATCCTAGGGGAGAAAGGGTGATAGGAGGTTTTCTTTGCCTGATTTTAAATTATACTCTGAAGCTATAGCAATCAAGACAATTGCACCAGAAAAAGGGCAGGCTTGGATGAATGAATATAATTTAGAAATCATACAGAACCTAAGGGTTATGAACAGCTAATTTTTGACAAAGGAACTAGATGTAAAAAGTGGAGTAAGGTAAGTCTCTTTAATAAATGGTGCTGAGAAAACTGGTTAGCCACATGCCAAAAAGAAAATGATTTCAGATCCCTATCTTACACCATATACAAAAATTGGTATAAAGTAGATTAAGGAACTCATTGTTAGACATAAATTTGTAAATTACACTGAGGAAGATATAGACATAATTCTCTAGATATTGATTCTAGAGGCAACTTTGCAGGTCAGTGCCATTATCTATGCAATCAGATGCAAAAATAAGTGAAATTACATAAGCTTAAGAAATGTTTGCTCTGCAAAAGAAGCAATCAGTAGAATAAAAAGATATCCTATAGACTGGGAGAAAATATTTGTTCATGGTACATCTGACAAAGGGCTAATATTCAAGATTTTATAAAACAAACTTGCAAAATTCAACAAAACCTACTCAATTATAGGCCCCAAAACAATATTTCAAAAAGGTATCTTCAGTCCATATTCACTGTAGTACTACTCACAATAACCTAAATTTGGAAGAAATCCAAGTGCCTAAGTATAGATGAGTGGATAAAGTAACTGGCATATATATATTTATATATATGTACATATATATAATAGAACACTATTCAACTATAAATAAAAATGAAATCATGCAATTTGCCACTACATGAATGGACCTAGAGGGTATTATTATATGTGATGTCAGTAAGGAGAAGTACATATGCCAAATTATATCTCTTTTACATGGAATATAAAGAAAAATAGTAAGATAACAACAAATGGCCAAAGGCAATATACCCCAAGAGTTCGCTGATAGAAAAAATTTTTCCAAGGATTTGGTGGGGTGGGAGGGAATTCAGAGACACCTTTGAAGGGACACTGACACTGAAGGTAGATATGGTGTTGGAAGATTGTATGCCTGAAACTTTATTATTTAAAGTACCCTAAACCATGTTTCCTAAATAAAAACTAAAGGGGAATAAAAGGAAGATCATGAGCTAAAATGATATATTTAAGTCTCTCTTCTCAGCGTTTTGAACTGTGCCCAGCATATAATAGGCATTCTGTAAATGTTTGCTAAGTTAATAACCAAACAAAATTGCACATGATGCATCCAAAAAAATTATTAATCATTTCAAGTTCAGAAAAAAAACTTTTAGTCTTAAACTGACATCAGAGTCTATTACTTACCAGGTGTTAAGACCTTGATCAAACTACCTAAACTCTGTGAGACTGAAGTTTCTCATCCATATAATGGGGGAAAATACTGACTTCACAGGAACATAATAAAAATCAATCAGTTACAATATAAAAAACATTTGGTACAAAATCTGGCATATAGCAACTTCCTGATAAATGAGTATTGCTGCCAGTGATGGATATTGCCATCATTGCTGCTATTTCAACTAATATTGGCCACCATCATAGTCTTCCATTTTTTCTTCAAATAGACTGAAAATGGCTGTACAATAAGAGACTCTGTCTTATGAGCCCATCACAACAGGCTACTGTTTGAAATGATGGTGAGTAATAAATAGCTTGAGCGATCCAGAGAGAAAAAAATTCTTTATGTTATATAGTCACAGAAAATTTAATGCCCCAAAACTCGAAATGTTAAGTCCAACCATTTTTTAATCTGAATTCTAAAATACACAGATGCATCCATAATACATTTCTAACTCAAAAAAAACTCATGGGATGAAAGTTTTTCTCCACTTTTATAAATGAAGGGGAAAACCTTAGAAAAGTTGAATGACTTATTCAAAATCTCAAGTAATTAAATAACATTCTGTGATATGAGATGCTCACATTCAATGCTTTTGCTCTCTGCTATTTTTTAAATATTACCATAAGAAGAGAATGAGAACAAGACTGATAAAAAATACGGAGCTCATCCAATGCATTCAATTTATCATCAGACTCTATAGGATAGAGGGAGGGATGATAGATGTCTTCCCAAGTCTCTTCTTTTCTTCATTTTTGGCATATGGTGAAACCACATTGCCAACAAACAACCCAGTTACAGAGAACTATAACCATGCAATAAAATTCTAATCAGTGAAATGTAAATGAAAGTGTTTTGAGATTTTAGGCATTGGATTCTCTATTCTAGTTCTCTTTTTCCACCTGCTAGAACCTGAAGGAGCCTAAATTTCACCGCTTAAATCGTGAAAGAAATATGGCTTCCTATATAACCATGGTGGGGGTGGGGGAGGAGAGGATGTAGATAGAACTGATGTTAACCTAGAATTCTCAGTTCAGGACCAATTTATAAAAGAATAATAAACCTCGTGTTTTGTAAGTAGCTTTACATCTGGGTTTCTTTGTTATAGTGGTCTATCCTTACCATTACTAATACATAGAGACATATATTTCAGAAGACAGTTGCAGAAAAGATGATTCAGGGAACAAGGCAACTACTAAAAGATCTTTCCAGGACGTTTATAATAAAGATAAATCAGGTAAACCTCCTATAATCTAAGAAGAATGCATTTCCATAAAAGGAAAATCTTAATTATAGTTTTATAGTTTTATGGAGAATAGTTCATGTGTGTGTGTGTGTGTGTGTGTGTGTGTGTGTGTGTGTGTGTGTGTGTGTTGGGGTAAAGGTTTGAGCTATCCCTGACAGTGCTTGGGGGCTACTCTGGCTCATAACTGATGTGGGGGAAGGTAACTCCTAGTGATGCTCAGAGGACTAAGTGGTGCCAGGGAACAAACTTGGTGAAATGCCTGAATGGTAATGAATTCCCTGTCTGTTCAAGTGTATGAATTGGAAAGAAATGACCCAGTAAGAAAAAAACACTAATGCCAGAGCTCAAGTTTTTCTGAGAGTTTGAACTAGATGACCTTAAGGTCCCTTCCATCCTTGACAGTCTAGACTTCAGAAGAAAACAAATCTCATCCAATTAAGGGCCTTAGGAAAGTAAGCAATGACTCACTGATGTAGAAACTGGCTGTGCCTGAAGTTCAATTGCCCTAATCATCATCATCATCACAGAAGTTCTATTGGCTTTTTCCTCCTTTGATTAAAGTCCTCAGAAATACCTTCAGGCTCTCTTCCAAACAAATGGCCCATTACAGAAACTCAATTTTAATCTGATCTCTCTGTCAGTAATTACATTCTTGGTCAGGGAACAGGACATTCACTTAATGAAAGGGATGCAGCTCAAAGGGTAAGCACTAAAAACATCCAGAGGTGAAGGGTATGAATTTGGCATGACATGCCTCCATCAAATTACTTTAGAAAAATGCTGTGCAGTGAGGAAAAAGACCTGGTGTGGAAGGCAAAGAGAGGCCTTGGGTCCCATTTTGTCCTTTGTCTTTTGCTAGATCTCGATATTCTTACACCTTACCCAACAATCTGCATTCCTCAGAGAAACCTGAAAGAGGGACTGGAGAGATAGAACAGTGGGTAAGGTGCCTGACTTGCAGGCAGTCATGTAAGTTCTTTTTTTTTTTTTTTTGCTTTTTGGGTCACACCAGGCAATGCAAAAGGGTTACTCCTGGTTCTACAATCAGGAATTACTCCTGGCGGTGCTCAGGGGACCATATGGGATGCTGGGATTCGAACCCGGGTCAGCCGCGTGCAAGGCAAATGCCCTACCCGCTGTGCTATCGCTCCAGCCCCAGTCATGTAAGTTCTGAGCAAGCTGGATGTAGTAAACAAAATCCTGAAAGACTACCCAAAACACAGAGATGATCAAGATTTTCTGCGCTTTAATACATTCCCTAAACTCCATGACTTTCATGGAACTCCATGATTTTCATGGAAAATCACTAATTATGCTAAAATAGTAAATACAACTATAAATATGTGGAATTCTAAAACATTTTAAAAAACCTTTCAGTCTCAGTGACCTACTGTCTTCTTTTCAGATTTACAAAAGCCATTCTATTTTCCTTTTTTTTGGAAGGGGGGTTAACATTTGGGTCACACCCAGTGATGTGATGGGTTAATCCTAGCTCTGCACCCAGGAATTATTCCTGACTGTGCTTGGGGGACCATCTTGAATGCCAAGCATCAAACCCAGGTTGCCTGTGTGCAAGACAAGCACCCAACTGACTATACTACCTTTCCAGCAACAGAAGCCATTCTATTTGATCCATACTTAGGTTTCTGAGTTCTAGGAGTCTTTCTTTCCTTAGTCATGTAAATAATGTTATCTATTAGGACCACTTCTTTTTATTCCTGTTTCTCTAGTTAATGTCTACTTAACCTTTGCATCTTTGCTTTAAAATATATATTTAAAATCCCTTCCATTGCATGTAGTCTGTATCTGTATCGTCGTGTGTGTGTGTGTGTGTGTGTGTGTGTGTGTGTGAGTGTGTGATGGGAGAAGGGTGTACACTCACACATATCCCTATTAGGTAGATAACTGTATCACTGTCATACTGTTGCTTATTGATTTGCTTGAGTGGGCACCAGTAACATCTCCATGGTGAGACTTGTTACTGTTTTTGGCATATCGAATACGCCATGGGTAGCTTGCCAGGCTCTGCTGTGTGAGCGAGATACTCTTGATAGCTTGCTGGGCTCTTCAACAGGGGTGGAGGAATCGAACCTGGATCGGCCGCATACAAGGCGGATGCCCTACCCGCTGCGCTATTGCTCCAGCCCTATACAATACATAATATATAATAATATAATACAATCTCCTACTAAATGATACAAGTTTGGGGTCAGGGAAACAGCTCAGAGGCTGAAGCAGATGCTTTACATCCCTGGCACTGTCCTTGGTCCCCTGCAAACACAGTTGGAAGTGGCCCCAAATAGATAAAATAAAACAAAAAAATGAGGTGACTTTAAGGCAGATATTATTATTACATATAAGGACACTAAGGTCCAGAGGAATGATGCAAGTTTTACCATAGCCATACAGCTAGTGAGTGGCAGATTCCCAGCCAACATAGTGAAAGTTGAGAATCCAATTATTACTTTTTGTTTGGTGCCCTCCCAAGTGGTCAATACAAGTGATGTAAGGTATGTATGTGCCAGAATCTAGAAACAACCCAAGTTCCCAAGAACAGACGGGTGAATAAAGACACTATGGTATATCTAAACAATGGAATACTACACAGACACAAGAAAAATTAAATCATGAAATTTGCTTATAAATAAATGGTCATGGAGAGTATCATGCTGTTTAATGCATCAGAAGGAGAGGGACATACATAGAATAATTGCAATAATTTGTGGTATATATAAAAAACATGTATGAAACTAATACCCAAGGATAGTAGAATCAAGGGCTTGGAGGACTGATCCAAGAGTAAAAGCTTGAAACAAGTCAGGGTAGGGGGCGAGGGCAGTTAGGATACAGAAGAGACCACTATGACAATGATAGTTAGAAATATGGTCACTCTGGACAAGAACTGAGTGCTGAAAGTAGGTAAAGGGATATATTGGATAACTTTTCAGTATCTTTACTGCAAACGATAATGTCCAGAAGGAGAGAGAGAGAGAGAGAGAGAGAGAGAGAGAGAGAGAGAGAGAGAGAGAGAGAGAGAGAGAGAGAGAGAGAGAGAGAGGAGAGAGATAGGGAGAGAGAGTCAGAGTCAGAGACAGACAGAGACAGAGAGTGACTGGAGGTAGTCTGGAGGGGACATGGTGAGAGGGAAACGGGTAGCATTTGGTAGTGGGAAATATACACTGGTGAACACTGATTTTGGAACACTGTGTGAATTAAACCCAATCGCAAAGAACTTTGTAACTGTGTATCTCACGGTGAGTCAATAAAACAAAATCCCCACCACCGACTGAGAAGTGACAGGAGTCTTCTTTGAGAAGGTAGTAGAGGATTTAGGCCTTGAATATTCATCATATTTAAGTATTCTGGACAAAGTTTGTTAGCCTACTTTCAATACTGGTTTTCTCTGTCCCTTTTGGGGATCTTACTCACTAAAGTTGAAATAATTAGCATGGAGTTTCTTTTCTCCAGGATATGATGGTGCACTTGTTCTACTCATAAAACTTGGGCTTATTTTCCAATATAATTGATCCCTTAACCTTCAGAGAATCAAACATTCTCTTCTCCTTCAAAACAATAGAAAATTAAAAGAACAATTTCTCTTTACCTTCTAAATCTTGGTAACTTAAAATAGGAGGGTGAGGAAAAGAACATGAAGGCCTCTTTGGTTTCAATTTTCAACAGTGTAATGTGTAATTTTTCTCACTGGAATTTCAAGAACTCTTATTATTTAATCTGTTATTTATTCTGCTAAAGTACAGTCTTCCTTAAGAGCAAAAGGATTAATGGTTTCAAATTCCAGCACGTTGACCTTTATTCAACATTAAAATGCTTATTTGAAACCACTCTGCCAGGCTCCCATAAGCCATTTGGTATTGAACATTGAAGGAAATATAAAGTTTAACTCCCACTACAGTCAGGAAGCAGGATTTTAGAAATAAAAATAAGCTTTTGAGTGTATAAGCATAGGTGCATGGAAGATGCTTTGCTGAGTTTGCGCACAGACCAGGTGAGTGAAAGCTAGGTTGGATTTGGACCTGCTTCTCATTCAGTCTTAGCCTCCTTCCAGCTTGGGCTGAAGCAAAGATGCTCCTGTTTGTTTCCTTCTCATAAAGGACATAATTTGTTCTACAGAATTGAATAGGTAGAAGAAACAACACAAATAATGATGAATTAATGAAGTATTAAACATAAAGTTAAAAGGCTGGAGAGATACTAGAATGGTGAAGATGCTAGCCTTTCATCTTCCATATGGCCAATACTGGTTCTATCCAAACCACCATATATGATCCATCAGCACTGCCAGGAGTAATTCCTGATCACAGTCAGTGTGGCCCCCAAAATATGAAATAAAGATGAATACTGGAAGAAGAAAAAATTATATATGCACATTTCTTGACAACCTAGTATGTATTACCCATTATATTGCGCAATTTTCACATGGCTTGACATGAGACAACCCTTTAGCTAAAGTAGAAGTGACTCACTTCCCTACTCCCTCAACCTCCTCCCTGATCTCCAGTAGCATCATACCAATGACATATACACAAATGAACCTTTTCATCCTTCGTTATAATTACTGTTATGTGTTTTGCTTATCACAATAGAATGAGGGTTTCCTTTGGAGATAAACACTGGTATTTTAACAATTTCTCTTTCCTCTGATGGGGAAAGCCTTATATTTAGTAGAGCAATACTCAATTCTTTAGAAATAATCACTAGAAATCACCTCAGTTCAATCTATTCAAAATTGTCTCATCAGTCCTATTAATAATGCAACCCAAACAAGGTTCAATTTCCTGGCTTCCTACAAAGCCCAGGGAGCCAGATGTGGGAAGACATCCATCTCTTCCGTATCCCCTTGGGACTTTGGCTTTTCACCAAGTTTTGACAAAATTCCAGTCTCTGACTAGCCTGAGTTTTAAATTACCAAATATAACTGGTTTGAAATAAAATTTCTACAATGAAGTCAAGCATCATATTATTCTAGTTAAAATTAAATCTGTCTTTGGAGATCCAATATAAGATAATAGATATAATATTCCTAGGAAAGCATCAAGTAGCTGATAAAGCTATTCAAAATCTATTATTAATTATGAAGAAGTCACATTTAAGTAATTATAGTAATTTAAGTATTTATTTTAGTATTATAGTATTTGTAGTCTAGTCCTCAACTAGACTAGTTGAGGCCACTCTCCACACGTTCAGATGAGTCTTACACATGGGGGAGCTGGTGGAGGAACCCAGCTGTGCGGAAACTGGGGCTGAGATCTCCAAGGCTGCTCGGATCGGGACTGGGCCTCTTCCACCCAGATCCCCCACCCAGAGACTGCTTCCGGAACCTTGTAATCCCATCAATGGCCAACATCCAGAGACTATAAAACCAAGCTACTGGAAGTGCGTGGCTGTAATGAGGCCGTGCAACATCTAATAGCCTAGTTCTCCCTCTTGGAGAACCTGACAAGGTACCGAGAGTCTATTGCCCACTTGGGAGAGCCTGGCAAACTCCCGTGGTGTATTCATATCCAAAATATAGTAACAGATATATACATACCTCTTGGAGAGCCTGACAAGCTACTGAGAGTATCCCACCCACATGGCAGAGCCTGGCAAGCTACCCATGGTGTATTCAATATGCCAAAAACAGTAACGACAGGTCTCGTTCTCCTGACTCAGAAAGAGCTTCCAATTGTTGGGAAGGACGAGTAAGGAGAGGCTGCTAAAATCTCATGGTTGAGTGTAATAGAGACATTACTGGTGCCCACTCATGTAAATCGATGAACAACGGGATAACAGTGGTACAGTGATACAGTGACTAGACTATAATTAGTTCCTTTACCATCATTTAAAATGTGTTGTAATTTGGTGCCTACTCAAGAGACTAACATCTGATTTCATAATGTCTCAGGTACTGGATCTCCATCAAATATAGTTTACTCCCTCATCACAACACCTATACCCTTATGTGAGATACTCAGTATGAAAGAATAGCTTTCTGAAATTTTACTGTCCAGTGTCTGGGTTGATTTATTTTTCCAAACTCAATATAAGTTCAACAAATCCAACTGGCATGATGCTCCAAGAATTGGATACAAGGCATTCCCATAAAAAAAGTTAAAAACAATTGAGACAAAGTCCTGATTGAATTTATTTATGGCAACACAGGTACCTGATAAGCATGATGTGTGTGAGAGAGGATCAAAATGTTAGAAAAATTGTTAGACCAAGGAGATTGAATGAAATGTAATGCCATAAAAAATATTATTTTGACATAGAATGTCCTGATTCCACGCCAGGCTGTCTTCACCAGGGCAACTCGAAGCGGGATGGGGGAAGGTTGAATTTCCCTCCCCACCCCAGCAGAACCACAGCAGCTGAAAATCTCCAAAGCTAAACCCAGAAGTCATGCTCAAGGCCACTCTCCACAGGCTCGGAGGAGCCTCACCTATGAGGGAATGAGTGAACGTAGCCACGCAACCTCTTATACTCTAGCCACTGATGTACCAAAAGTAGCATACATTTGTTTGGATTTAACACATTGTCTATAATCTCTTAAACAAGGGCTTAAATGGCTTCAGGATTGAATACAATAATCTTCACACACTTTCCACTTATGATGGTGGGAAGGTACAGAGTGGTGGGATTGGTGTTTGAACATTGTCTCTAATAAACTATTGTGAACAACTTTATAAAAATAAAATTGAAAAAATTAAAAATATTATTAACAACACAGATTCAGAGAAGGTATTTAGTGAATGAGTCATAGGCCTTCATGTATCATCCCACAAATATATAGGAAATATATTTCCTAGGATTTACCTATTCTAGGAAGAGAACTATTTACCTATTCTAGGATTATCGCTCATCTAATGAGTCATATATATATATATCATCATAATTAGTTTATAATTTAGTAAGGAGAAAGCAGTACAATGTGTAAAGTGCTGGTTTAGAAGGAAGCATGAAACAATAAAGAAAACAAGATAACAAAAAGACATAACTATGCCTGAGCAGACCATGAAGGTGTCAAATGATAGAGACAATTGATCTAAGTTCTTAACCATGAGTAGAAGTTTCTTAATCTTTGATGTGAGAAAAGGCAGGTATACTACTTAAAGAATGGCTCACACTAGACATAAGTTTACATTCAGTGTACAGTAAATAGTTGGGAATGCATAAATCTGACAAGCCTGCCTGGGTGGAAAGTAGTTTGACCTGAAAGAGTTGGGAACAAGATGTTAGATGAGTTCTGGTCTTCATTTTGCAGTCTAATTAAACCATTATGGGGAATACTAGGAGAGATGAGAATGGTCAAGGTGGGGCTGGAGTGATAGCACAGCAGATAGGATATTTGCCGGGTTCAATTCCTAGCATCCCCGAGTACCTCCAGGAGTAATTCCTGATTGCATGAGCCAGGAGTAACCCCTGTGCATCACTGGGTGTGACCTAAAAAACAAAACAAAACAAAAGGACAGGCAAGATGCCATAGAGCCATAGAGAAAGGCTGGATGGGTGGTGGCAGGAGGGAAACGGGAGTCCTTGGTGGTGGGAAATGGACACTGGTAGGAGGGATGGGTATTGGATCATTGTATGACTGAATCCTGATCATGAGTAGCTTTGCAATTATGTATCTCATGGTGATCCAATTAAAAAATAAAATAAAAAAAGAATGTGCAAGGGCAGAATCATGACTTGAACCAATGCCACAGACCTTGAGTCCTTGTTTTCCAGGAGGAGTAACACCTGTAAAATGAGGACTACAAGGAATATATTTAGTTGCAAAATCATAGCAACCAGCTGTTGAAAATTAAATGTCACTCATTAAAAATATTATTCAAAGTGACATCCAATCCATTACTTTGAATTCCAAAAGAAACAAAATTTCATATAAAAATGATAAAGATTTTTTTAAAAAAAACACATAAAACAAAGGAGGTTAATGGAAGTCTAGGATTTTCTTCACATGAGTCACCTAGAATCAACTGTTACCTTAATTGAAAATTTTGCAAGACAATAAAGTTGATACAGATAGCTAAAAGCCCAGGTTCCAAATTCACAGCCTAGACTCCTAGAGAACCTGCAAATTAAGAGAGAGAGAGACAGAGAGACAGTGAGACAGAAACAAATACAGAGACAGAGGCAGAGAGAGAGAGATAGGCAGAGAAAAAGAGAGAGAGAGAGAGAGAGAGAACAAAATGACCAAAAGACATAAGTGTGAGCATATGATAGTGGGGGCTATTGTGAGGGAGAAAATCAACCTCTGCTAGTGTCTTTTGTACACTAGGCACTGCTCTAGAAAGTTAAGTGTATATAGTTCTTTTTCATATAATGAGAGATATAAGGGGCATCTCAATTTGCTCTTAAAGAACAGTTGAAACCCACAGCTTTAGAAAATTGGCCTATTTTCAGAGGCTTGTCCTAAAAATTACTGTTATTGCTGTCCCATTGAAGCAGTGTTATTTTATTCATAGGCAGGAACTATAACGGACCTGAGCTTCAAATTCCACTTGTCCGTCTGTTCTTTCCATTTTGGCATTTGTACCTAGATCCAGTGCAAATCCTGGAGGTGAAGGACATAGAACCCCCTATGACTGAGCTAGAAAAAGTCATTGTGTAAGTATAGGGAAAAAAATCAATGAATTCTGGAAGATGATGTGCTTGTGGTATCTTGAAGGTATCCAGGAAACCTCCAAAGAATGTGACAGAGGAAATCATAGTCTCTTCTTTAGTCCTCATGTGCACTTACCAACAATGAACAGTGCCCAGGAATTCTAATGAGAAGCTGGTTTCAGCAGAGTCAAAGCTTCTCTAAAGGACACTAAGAGATTCAGAAAATAATATACTGAGAAATTTATTCACAATAGCAAAGAAACAGTCTAACTTAACAAGTTATAGGTTCCTTCTCTCCCTCAAGAGGAAATGCTTTTGTGCTTCCTCACTTTACCATCCATACTGTATACTATGTCTCTGCTATCTCTTTTGTGTTCTGTTTGAAGTTCCCCAACTTTGACTTCTGTGGGAGGCTTCTGTCCCTTTCTGTTGACTTGTTCACTAAACTGGGAGGTAGGGTAGTGGCACTGCCACTTGACAGAGTGGAAAAATTCCTTCTTTTCCTAAGCTTCAGTTTTCAAAATTGGAAGTAAAGTTCCCTTTGATTTAATTTTTAATGATTTTATATTTGATTTAATCACTACATTGTACAGCAGGCTATCTGACTGCATTTCAACCTCCACCTTGTCCTCTTCTAAATTATATTGTCCTCACACATTTGAACTATATTACTGATGCAATAAAAGACTCTGTAGAAATGATACGCCATACTCGGTGTTATCTTCCTCTTCCTCCCTCTTCTAGTGCCTAACAGAAGACGGGAGTGGCCTAAATCCTTAGGTATAGCTTCATGGCTAAGAGTATAAGTTTTAAAGCCAAATTCTTTTGGCTTATTAGTTTTGCGAATTAAGAGTTTAGTCCTATTATGTCTCAGTTTCTCCATTGTAAAATGTTAGGGTTGCCAGTAGTACCCACTTCATGTGGTTCTTGGGATTAAAATAACTGATATACATAAAATGGTTGGCATAGTACTTGGAACACTGTAAATGTTCAGTAAAGGTAAGCCTGGATCATACAGTCAGAGGTTAAGTATTAAGAAAATTGAGCCCGAATGCACTGACAGGGACAAGATTATGAAGGATTTTGCATAATTTCTAAAAAACTTCAGTTTCTAATCCAAAGTGATGATTGGAGAATTGGAAACTGTGAGGAGAAACAGGAGATCATATTTAAGTTCAAGTTGATCCCTCTGTGGTTTATGGAAAATAAATGAGAGAGACAAATAAAGATAGACACAGAGCGAGCAAGAGAGAGAGAGAGAGAGATAAATAGAGAGAGAGAGAGAAGAGATAATTTAAATATATTAAAATAGGGCTGGAGCGATATTTTATAATATTTTTATTTATTATAAAAGCGATATTTTAAAATATATTTATATATTTTATTTGCACAGCAGCAGGGTGTTTGCCTTGCATGCGGCCGACTAGGGTTCGATTCCTCTGCCCCTCTTGGAGAGCCCGGTAAGCTACCTAGAATATCTAGCCCCCACAGCAGAGCCTGGCAAGCTACCAGTGGCGTATCCGATATGCAATAACAGTAACAACAAGTCTCACGATGGAGACATTACTGGTGCCCGCTCAAGCAATTCAATGAGCAACAGGATAACACTGACAGTGACAGTGATGTTAAAATAAGTTATAAGGGATACCCAACAACCATTTTACAACATCACTTGTATCACTTGTTGTCCTGTTGATCTTCGATTTGCTCAAGCAGGCGCCAGTAACGTTGCTATTTGTTCCTGTCGTGTGCTAGTGCAGCCCAATGATATCTGCTTGATCCAGGAACAGGAAGAGCCCCAAACCGTTCATTCAGGGATTTGACGAAGAAATCTGACCATCTAGTTGGTGGGCGGTCACGCAGTCTTCTGATGTCCCGTGGAATCCAGTCGGTAACAACTCTAGTCCAGCGGTTGTTTCTGAATCACATTACGTGACCGGCCCATCTAATTTTTGATGCCTTGGCAAACTCGACAGCATCCCTAATTCTTGACCGTCAGCAGAGGTCAGAACTCTGGATTCCTTCTCTCACTTGAGTGAGATGTGATACTCCTAGGATAGGTCTTTGGATTCCTCTTTGGGATACCCAAATAGCCTTCTCATCCTGTTTGTGTAGGGTCCAGGTCTCTGAGGCATATATTAGTGCAGGAAGAACGGTGGAATTGAAAAGATGTGCCCGGAGTCAGAGGTTCTTCGTTTTCTTAACCACTTCTTCGACGTTCTTGAAGGCATTCCACGCTGCTCTCTCTCTCCTGTGCAATTCTGATTCCCAGTCATTCCTCATGTTGATTTCTCGACCCAGGTACACATAGCTGGACCCAGGTACACATAGCTGCTGCATTCAGAGATGTTGATTCTATTGAGAGCAAATGGAGCTTCAGGGACTATGTTTTTCCTGAACATTGTCTTGTTGAGATTCAGCTGCAATCTGACCTTTACACACTCGTGGTCGAAGTCAGCCAGCATTTGTGCCGTTTGGCTAATGTTTGGCGTGATGAGAACGATGTCATCAGCAAAGCGAAGGTGGTGTAATTGCCGACCGTCTATCTTCACTCCCATTCCTTCCCATTCCAGTTGTCGCATGATGTTCTCGAGGATGGCACTGAAGAGTTTCGGTGTAATGGTATCACCCTGCTGCACTCCTCTCTTTACATCAATGATCACTTCCTTGTAGAATGGTGAGATCCTGGTGGTGAATCCACAATATAGCTCTCAAGGATTTTGATATACTGAGTTTGAATGCCCTGTTTGGCTAGGGCTTCGATGACCGCTTCAGTCTCAACAGAATCAAAGGCCTTCTTTAAGTCGATGAACATTAGACAGAGCAGCATCTTGAACTCTCGAGAGATCTCAGTGAGTTTGGTCACTGTGTGGATATGGTCTATCGTGCTGAATACCCTTCGGAACTCGGCTTGCTTGCATGATTGTCCTTCATCTAGTGTTTACAACATACATTAAAAAATAATTCAAAATGAATTAAAGACTTGATTGTAAGACTGGAATACACAAGTTCTAAAATAAAAGAAAGGTGGTAAGCACCTTTAGTCTTAGTGATGATTCATTAGGTATGACTCGCAAATCAAATACAACAAAATAAAAAACTAAGGGGAATTACATCACACTCTAGGGCTTCTACATAGCAAAAGAAATAAAATGAGGGGTTGAAGTGATCATACAGTGAGTAGGGCATTTGCCTTGCACGGATTCGATTCTCAGCATTCCATATGGTCCCCCAAGCATGACCAGGAGTAATTCCTGAATGCAAAGCTAGGAGTAACCCTTGTCCATTGTCGAGTGTGACCCAAAAAGAAAAATATAAAGAAAGAAAATGAATGGCAACATAAAGAATAGTAGAAAAATTTTAATTAATATATTTGATTAGAGGTGAATATCTGAACTGTATTGAGAGCATCTGAAATTTAATGGTAAAAATGGGATTTAAAAATAAACATAAGAAATCTCCATAATGGCTACTTAGAGGTTAAACCACATGATATTCCCATTGTATCAACAGTGAGTGAGAGTTTCTTTTTCACCACAGCCTATTAATACCTGTTACTTTTGAATTTTTTTAAATTTTTATTTTTTTATTAATGAGTTGCCATGAGGGTGCAATTTCTTACATATGTCATTCTCACAGATGTGAGATAATGTCATTGTTATTTTTGTTTGCAGTTTTAAAAATTATTATTATTATTATTATTATTGAATAACCATGAGGTACAGTCATAGATTTAAAACTTTTCGTGCTTGTGTTTCAGTCATACAATAATCGAGTACCCATCTCTCTACCAATGCCCATTCTTCACCACCAATGATCCGCTACCAGTATCCCTTCCTCCCCCCCATCCCATCCCTCCACCCCACCCTGCCACTGTGGCAGGGCATTCCATTTTGTTCTCTCTTTTCTTTTGGGTATTGTGGTTTGCAATAGAGGTATTGAGTGGCCATCGTGTTTGATCTATAGTCTACTTTCAGCACATATCTCCCACCCCCAGTGGGTCCTCCTTGAACCACACTTTACCTGGTGTTCCCTTCTCTATCTGAGCTGGCTTTTTCTCCAGCATGTGAGGCCAGCTTCCAAGCCAAGGAGAAAACTTCCTGACACTTATCTCTACTATTCTTGGGTGCTAGTCTCCCATTCTGTTACTTTATATTCCACAGATGAGTGCAATCTTTCTATGTCTATCTCTCTCTTTTTGACTCATTTCACTTAGCATGATACTATCCATATTGATTCACTTATATGCAAAGGCCATGACTTCATCTTTTCTAACAGCTGCATAATATTCCATTGTGTAGACGTACCAAAGTTTCTTTAACCCGTAATTTGTTCTCGGGCACTCATTTTTTTTCCAGATTCTGGCTATTGTAAACAGTGCTACAACGAATATTTGAGTGCAGATATCATTTCGACTATACTTTTTAAAAACTTTTTATTAGAGAATCACTGTAATGTATAGTTACAGACTTATGAACTTTTGTGTTTGCATTGTACTCATACAGTGATCACTTACCCATCCCTCCACCAGTGCCCATATACCTCTTCCAATGATCCCTGTATCCCTCCCACCACCCTTGCCCCATCCCATACCACCCCACCCTGCCTCTGTGGTAGGGCATTCCCCTTCGTTCTCTCTCCTTTTGGGTGTTGTAGTTTGCAATAGAGGTATTGAGTGGCCATCATGTTCGGTCTACAGTCTACTTTTAGCTCACATCTTCCAACCCAAATGGGTCCTCCCGACATCCTCTACTTGGTGTTCCCTTCTCTATCTGAACTGCCTTTTCCACCAGCATGTGAGGCCAGTTTCCAAGCTGTGGGGAAGACCTCCTAATTTTTTTCTCTACAGCCTTTGGGTGTTTTGACTATACTTTTTTGCCTCTCTGGGTATATTCTCAGTAGTGGTATTGCCGGGTCAAATGGGAGCTCAATTTCTAATTTTTTGAGAAGTGTCCTTACTGTTTTCCAAAAGGGCTGAACGAGGTGGCATTTCTACCAGCAATGTAGGAGAGACCCTCCTCCACACATCCATGCCAACAGTGGTTGCTTTTGTTCTTTTAGATATGTGCCAGTCTCTGTGGTATGAGGTGGTATCTCATAGTTGTTTTGACCCACATCTCTCTGATGATTAGTGATGAAGAGCATTTTTTCATGTCCCTTTGCCATTCATATTTCTTCCTTGAGAAAGTTTCTGTTTATTTCATTGCCCCATTTTTTGATGGAGTTGGATGTTTTCTTCTTGCAGATTCCAACCAGTGTCTTGCATATCCTTGATACCAACCCTTTATCAGGTGGGTATTGATGAATATTCTTCCCATTCCATAGATTGTCTTTTTATTTTGGTCACTGTATCTTTTGCGGTGCAGAAGCTTCTTAGTTGAATATATTCCCATTTGTTTATCTCTGTTTCCACTTGGTTGGTCAGTGGCATGCCGTCTTTGAAGATACCATTAGGCCCAATATCGTGGAGGGTTTTGCCGACCTTGCCTTCAATGTACCTTATGGATTCTGGTCTGATGTTGAGGTCTTTAATCCATTTTGAACTGATTTTTGTGCATGGTGTCAAGTCGAGGTCTAAACCCATTTTTTGAATGTGGTTGTCCAGTTATGCCAGCACCATTTATTAAAGAGGCTTTCTTTGCTTCATTTTACATTTCTTGCTCCCTTATCAAGGAGTAGATGTTCATACATTTGGGGTTGTGTGTAGGGATATTCCACCCTGTTCCATTGGTCTGTTCCAGTACCATGCTGTTTTTGTTATAACTACTTTGTAGTAGAGTTTGAGGTTGGGAAGTGTGATGCCTCCATCATTTTTACCCCAAGAATTGCTTTAGCTATTTGTGGATATTTGTTGTTCCATATGAATTTCAGGAGTGCTTGATCTATTTCTTTGAAGAATTTCATAGGTATTCTAATAGGGATCACATTAAATCTGTATAGTGCTTTGGGGAGTATTGCCATTTTGACAATGTTAAATCTTCCTATCCATGAGCAGGGGATATGTTTCCATTTCCTTGTGTCTTCTTTTATTTCATGAAGTAGTGTTTTGTAGTTTTCTTTGTAGAGATCCTTTACCTCCTTAGCACGGCTGATTCTCAGGTACTTGATTTTCTGGGGCACAATTGTGAATGGGACTGTTTTTTTTTTTCATGTCACTTTCCACTGTCTCATTATTTGCGTGTAGGAAGGCCATAGATTTGGGGGTATTGATTTTATAGCCTGCGACTTTACTGTACAAGTCTATTGTTTCTAGGAATTTCTTGGTAGAGGTTTTAGGATTCTCCAGGCATAGAATCATGTCATCTGTGAATAATGAGAGCTTGATTTCTTTCCTATCTGGATGCCCTTAATGTCTTTTTCTTGCCTAACTGCTATTGCAAGTACTTCCAGTACTGTATTGAACAGAAGTGGTGAGTGTAAGCATCCTTGTCTTGTCCCTGATCTTCGATGAAAGGCCCTTAGTTTTTCCCTGTTGAGGATAACGATTGCCATAGGTTTGTGGTAGATGGCTTTGACTATCTTGAGGAAAGTTCCTTCTATAAACCCACTTTGGCGAGAGTTTTCATCATAAACTGGTGCTGGATCTTGTCAAATGCTTTCTCTGGATCTATTGATATGATTATATGATTTTTATCTTTTCTTTTGTTGATATGATGGATTATGTTGATTGATTTCTGGATGTTAAACCATCCTTGCACCCCCGGGATGAATCCCACTTGGTTGTGGTGTATGATATTTTTGATGAGTTGTTGGATTCTATTTGCTAATATTTTGTTGAGGATCTTCACATCTGTGTTCATCAGGGATATTGGCCTGTACTTTTCCTTGTTAGTGATGTCTTTGTTTGCTTTTGATATTAGGGATATATGTGCCTCATAGAAACTATTTGGGAGAGTTCCTGTTTCTTCAATTGAGGAGAACTGGCAACAGGTCCTCTTTTAATGTTTTGAAGAATTTGCTAATGAATCCATCTGGGCCTGGCTTTTTGTTTTGGGGAAGACTTTTGATTACAGTTTCAATTTACTTGATATTAATGGGTCTATTCTGGTATTCCAAGTCTCCTTGATTCAATCTTGGAAGATGATAAGAATCCAGGAATTTATCCATTTCTTCTAGGTTCTCTTGTTTCGTGGCATACAGTCTCTCAAAATAATCCATGATGATCTTTTGAATTTCATTAGTTTTTGTTGTTATGTCCCCGTTTTCATTTCTGATTTGGTTTATTAGGGTTCTCTCTCTTTTTTTGGTCAGTCTTGCTAGTGGTTTATCAATATTGTTTATTTTTTCAAAGAACCAGCTCTTGGTTTCATTGATCTTTCAGATTGTTTTTTGGGTTTCCATGTCTTTAATTTCTGCTCTAAGTTTTATTATTTCTTTTCTTCAACCAGGTTGGGGTTCTTTTTGTTGATCTTTTTCTAAGGTCTTGAGCTCTGAAGTCAAGTTATCTATGTAGGGCCTTTCTTCTTTCCTGAGGAATGCTTGAAAAGCTATAAATTTTCCTCTTAACACAACTTTAGCTGCATCCCATAGGTTTTGGTAGCTCGTGTCTTCATTCTCATTTGTTTCTAGGTATCTTTTGATTTCTTCCTTGACTTTCTTTCTGACCCACTCATTGTTCAACATTATGTTGTTTAATTTCCAGTGTTTGATTTGGTTCTACGCATCTCTATGTGATTAGCTTCTATCTTCAGTGCACTGTGGTCTAAAAAGACAGTTGATACAGTTTCTATCTTCTTGATTCAATTGAGGCATTTTTTTGCCCCAGCACATGTCTATTTTAGAAGTTGTTCCATGTGCACTGGAAAAGAATGTGTGTTCTTTTTTGTGTGTGTGTAAGGCCCTCTATGGGTCTGTTAGCCCTCTCTCTTCTATTTCTTCTTTCAGAGCCAGTGTTTCCTTGCTGAGTTTTGTTCTTATTGATCTATCCAGGGGTGACAAGGTGGTGTTGAAGTCTCCAACTACTATTGTATTGCTAGCAATGTACTCCTTAAAATCTATTAGCAGTCTTTAAGTATTTAGCTGGTCCCTCTGATAGGTCTGCTGTAAGTCTAAGGGGTGCTCCTTTGTATGTGATTTCCTTCTTTGACGTTGCTGCTTGCAGTATTGTGTCTCTATCCACAGCATCCATCATTCTGACTATTATATGCCTTGGAGTGTTTTCATTAAGGTTTTGTTTTGCTGGCACCCTCTGGCTCCTTGGATCTAGATGCCTGCATTTTCTAACTCTGGGAACTTTTTAGTGATGATTTCTTTAACTTGGCTTTTCCTTTGGGGTTGCCTCCCTGTTCTTCCGGTACTCTGATGATTCTAAATGTTATTCTTGTTGGAATCATTTCCTAGGTCTCTGATTCGACTTAGAGCTATTTTGAGGTCTTTTCCCATTGTTTGTTGTAGCTACTGCTCATCTTCAAGTTTACTGATTCTATCTTCAGCTGTGGACATTCTGCTGTTGAGGACACCCACTGATTTTTTAATTTCATCTACCGAATCCTTTATTTGGGACATTTCTTTTTGTAGCTTTCTTATTTCTGTTCTCATTTCTTCCTGTATTTTCTCAGCTATCCGTTCCACCAATTCTTTCATTTCTTCCTTTAATTTTCTGTATGTCTGCTCCATTGATTCTTTGAGTTCCTTGAACATCCTCAGCATTTCATCTCGGAATTCTTTATCAGAGAGATCATATTTGTGGGCAACACCTGTTGAAGAATTGGGACTCTTTTCTTTGTCCTTTACTCCTAGTGGAGATTTGCATTGTTTCTTCATGCTGTTGTGGTTGTGTAGAGGTAAAACCTTCAAGTTCATTAGCACTGTTCCCTCTTATTGCAGGAAAGAGTTCTGAATTAGCTCAGTTGACGGGTGGTCAACCTTCTCCCCTTCTAGAGTACGTCCTTCCTTTCAGACAATATTCTGTGACTTATGCTAGGCATCTAGTGAAGCATTGGAGGAGGTGCTCTTTTTTTATTGGGCTTTGTACAGCTTCTTGTGTACACTGGTCTTTTGTCGGAATCGGAGTAGGCCAGTGGATTATTGTCATATTGTGCTTGAGGTGGCCAGGATTAAAAAAAAAAAAGGTTGGTATGTGAGTCGAGAGTGCTGGGAATGGGAAATATACCTGTGGTTGTTGACCACACAGAAGCCACGCCCACTTTGAGGCCACACCCACGTTTGAGGAGGCCACACCCCCACAGTGGAGGCCACACCCCCAACCGGTCAGGATGCTAATATCAGGGCTGGTCTGGGAGGTGGAGGCGGCTGGCATTGGGAGCACACGGCTGGACGGGGAGGGAGTGCGCAAGGGGATTCACTGCAGTTTCTTGATATAAGTGACAACAAATATTTTTTTATACATTTGCTGACCATCCATATGTTTTCATCGGGGAAATGTCTATTCATCTCCTATCCCCATCTCTTGATGGGGAGAGAGATTACTCTTTTGCTGTTGTTGAGCTTTGTGAGTGCTATATATATTCTGGATATTAGTACTTTATCTGATATGTTATATGCATTTTTTTCTAACATTCAGTAGGAAGTATTTATTTTAGCTCATTTCTCTTGCCCTGTAAAATCTTTTAATTTGAGGTAGTTCCCTATGTTTATTTTTGTCTTTACCAATGGATCAAATAATTGAAGATACCTCTGACGCACAGAACTCCTATGTGATCCGGCAATTCCACTTCTTGACATCTACCCCCAAACACAAAAAAATTAACTTGAAAAGACATATGCACAACAATGTTCATTGCAGCACTTAGTACAATAGACAGGATATGGAAGCACCCAATTGTCAAATAAATAAAGAAATTATGGTCTACATACACAATGAAACACTATGTACCTGTAAGGAAAGATGAAATCTTTCAGTTATGTGTAATGTATCATAGTGAACAGGACAAATATTGCATTATCTAACTCATCTCTGAGATATATATATATATACATATATATATAAAGAGAGGAAATAAGTGAATAGACAACAGTGAATGATAGCAAACAGTTGGCCTTGGATTACAAAATTCAAATTACTAAGGACTGGGAACAGACAGGAGGAATGAAGAGATGAAACTAGAGGCGACATAGGAACAATGATAGAGGGTGTGGGCACTTTGGTAGTAGTGGGACAGTGTAACTATTACATCAGTACCATTAAGTGTGCTAAGATATACCAAAAATAAATTATAAAATAAACTAACTGAAAGCATATATATTGTTAAAGCTGAAAAATGTGCACAAGATATGAATAAATATTTTTGCAAAGAAGATAGATTGTCAATAGTTAAACAAAATGATGATTAATCACTGTCATATTGTCATATTGTGCTTGAGGAGGCCACACCCCCACAGTGGAGGTCAGATCTAGAATCTAGATCTAAAAAGAAATACAAACAAATCACAGTGCAATATCTTTTAAAATAATAATTATTTAAAAGAAAAACATATTGGAAAGGATATGGAAAAAAGGAATCCTCATGCACTGTTGGTGGAAACATAAATAGTTATAGTCATGGAAAATAACATGACAGATCCTTAAAAACAGATGTGTCACATGATCCATTAATTCCAATTACACTTTTGGTTAGCTTCCAAAGGAAACAAAAAACACTAACTGAAAAGATTATCTATATCCTACGTTTTGTCTCTTGTTCCCTTGTTCTTTCTCTCCCTGTCTCCCTCTTTCCTTCTCTGCCTCCCTAGAACAAAGTAACTTTCAGCCTTTAAAAGAAGGAACTCCTGGGATCCTGATTCCTGGGTTTCTGATATGGCACAGTGAGAGAGAGCATGCCTCAAATGTATAAAACCCTGACTTTATTGTCAAAAGTGAGAAGGAGGGAGGGGTAAAAGAAAGAGAGAGAGAGAGAGAGACAGACAGACAGACAGACAGACAGAGACACTGAGACAGAGACAGAGCCAAAAAAATCTGCTCTTTGAAACAATGGGGATAGATAATGAAGTATTATAGCAAGTGAAACAAGTCAGTCAGAGAAAGACAAACTGTCATAATTTCATTCATATGTAGAATCTAGATCTAAAAAACACAATAATATGCTTATAGATATGAAGAAACATGAATTGTTGGATGGTTGCCAGACATGGAGTGGTGTCAGCAAGTGAGCAAAATGGGTGAGAGAGGTCAAAAGGTACAAAGTTCCAGTCATATAATGAATAAGGAATAGGGATGCAATGTACAATAGGAAGGCTAATTAATAATTTTCACATATTTGTGAGCTGTGACAAACTTCAAGTCATATAAAAATAAGTAATGGGGATATAATATACAACTTGAAAGCTAATTAATAGCTTTTACATTTACTCCTATATCACATTTTTGAAAGTTGCCAAGAATGTAGATCTCAACAGTTCTACAAATTACAAAATAATGCTGTGATTATATATATGATTATGTATATGTAGTGACATGTTATCTAGATTTATTCTGATCATTTCACAAGGCATACTGATATTGAATCATATTGTATACCTGAAACTGTTATATTTCAACTCTACTTTATTAAAAAATAAAAACAAATATCTGCGGAATGCTTGGTAATTTAAAACATAAACTTCACACTTCCTGGCACTTAGTTTCCAAATATTATCTCCAAACATGCCCTCCACCAAGGGATGGAAGAGAGTCTAGATTCTCATCAAGTGTTGCGGTACACCTTTACTTCCAACTTATCCCACACGGCCTCTCTAGATATAAAATCTTAATGACTTTATCAATATTATTATGTGTAGTCACTGTCAAGCTCTCCACTCATCAGTGCCTTTCAAGCATCAGTTGCCTTCCTATCCCACATGCTGCCTAATCCTACAGGGAGTCTGATTGCTCTGCTGCACACTCAGAGCTACCTAATCATATACGACCAGTTATTCTGGTGGCAATCAAATTTTCCACCTAGGTCACTTTCAAATCTGAAAAAGAACACTATTGATAGTTACACTGATTTGAGAGCATAAACAGTCATTTACATATGGTCACTCTATCCACTGGTGTGGAGACAGGCTACCTCTCATAGTCTTTCTAGAATTTCCCTTAATATATACAGTCATTTTCATTTTATAGTAAACATCCACATCATTATTTCATTGATTCTAATATCAGTCATGAAAGTTTTACAGGGTAGTAACAATTTCTTTTACCAAAGTCACTTTTCTTATACCATCCTACTAGTCAGGGATCAGAACAGAACACAAACTTCTGGTCTACACTAGCACCTTCTTTAGCCCTTTTCTGTGCTGAGCTTTCATGGGAATTGATGTTATCTCCTCAGGTTGAAAACAGCAAAAAGCATTTTACATGCATAGTAGGAGGTTGAGAAAATTAAGCTGAGTAGATAATTAAGAAATACCAAAATATGGCAAAATGTCAAGAGCTAATGAATAATTATCTAGATTGTAGAATATTGACTTCCTTATTTTTTCCTATACTAGCAGGTACTCATTATACAATTAAAAAATCCTATTTTCCTTCATTTTTTTCTTAAGAAAGATTCAAGAATCCTCAAGAAAAGAACCATTTTCCATGGAAAGAAGAAAAACATTGATTTGGGCTAGACCTGGGTTGTATTCAAAAAAACAAATACAAAAACCGTGGCCCTCTCTCACCACCTATGTTCAGTGGTCTCACGCCACTTCCCCCATCCTGACAGATGACAACGGGTGGATGAAGAAGGAAATGAGGATCAGGCTGGTTGGTGTTAGTTGCAATTTATTCCATTCTCAGCTCCATGCTCTCCTGACTCTCCTTCCCCAAATATCTTTTCCTTCCTCCTATGCCACTCTTATAGCCTTCATTATATCCCGAATCATGAGGGGTTGGAAGTAACAATTACACATAGGTGTCATCACACAATCAATGGATGTAAGGTCCCTCTGTTAGGAGAAGCTTCTTCCAGGACAAACTCATCCAGTAAGACTTGCCTAAGGGTAAAATACCATCTATGGTTGCATTTCTCCTTCCCTTAGTCCAGCAACCATATAAACATTTGTCTTAATTCTACTCCTTAATAATATTAGTCATTTTTTGTATGGACACAGTAAGAGAGACATTAAACTTATAGGGTGGCTCTCCTGGGGACATCTCACTATAGATCTCAGACTACAGTACTCAGGCCAGATTAGTCTTTCCTATCCCTAGCAGGGTCCTAATCCAGTTGTTACTTTTTGGATCAGGACAGAATTTGTCCATGAGCATGCTCCTATCTTATTGTTAAGTATTATGGTGCTTTGGCCTGGTCTATTTTGATGCCAAAGTAGCTCACATCTTGCCCTGGATCCATCCAGTCCCTTGTTGGGACCCTGCTTGCTAGGAAGTAAGGGCAATTGAGGATTAAGTCGAGAGAACAGATGCCCAGGAGTGAATACTATTCAGAGTCAATTAACTCCCAGTTATAAAAGCATAGCATTCACTGTCTTTCTGTGTCTGTACAAAAAAGACATTGCTGTAAAGTAACTCTGCAACGAACATAAGGAGAAGAGAAAAGCAGTATTTCACTCAGACATTTCTGAGGAATTTGATCTTACAAGTTAACAGAGTCTGATTAGGGGGGAAAGGTGATAGACCAGTTGGGGAAGCAGAGCACAGAGAAGGAAGTTACAGATAAACAGAGAGGAATGGGAGTGCCTCAGAGCACTGTGATAAACCTAAGCTCCCTTTGGCAAGGAGATAGGACATACCAATGTTATCCTAAAATGTTTAGAGCTATATTCATTTCAATAAACAGAGGAATGGGAGTGCTTCAGGAGCATTGTGATAGGTGTAACCCAGTAAACCTAAATTCCCCATGGCAGGGGAGAATGGACATACCAATGTTAAACCTAAAATGTTTAGAGCTATATTACAACACTGGGTTGTACTTTTACATGATGCAACTGAGCATCAGTTTCCAGATTACAGACTAGAGAGACCACCACTATCTCACATGACTGCTGTGAAGTCTGTCAGATTCAACAAACAAGAGCCCCCAGAACAGGGCCTGATTTGCAGCAGACTCTCAATATATGTTCACTCTTTTCATAGGAGTGCTATAGATGCAGCCTCGCAAGGCTTCTGACAAGCTTTGCCGCCTCCGCTGCTCACAGCTCTGGAGTCACCGAGGGAAGCCTGTGACAGCTGTGCCCCTCAGTGTGCAGGCGGGCCTGTCCAGAGATGCTGGTGCCTAATGTGAGGAGGCAGTCCTGTCAGAATCGCTAGGGGTTAGTCATCCCACCTTCAGGGTTTCTGACAGGATGTTTTGATAAAATAAATCTATTTTAAGTGACTGTAATGAAATACTAACCAGTTTCTGAAGGGCTTTTAAGACGTTTTTTAAGAAGTTTCAGATCAAAGGCCTTGGGGAGGCTGACTTCTTGTATTAAATATTTAGTCCTGATTCAGTCACTTGGGAACTCAGACATTTTGACATTAGGAGAGGAAGAAAGCACATTCCTACTGGGGCCATATTTATGCTAAAGATACAGATGACCCACTCAATACCCAGAGGCCTACTTTCTGGTTCCTATTGACTGGAAGGTTGGAAGAGGTGTCCTTGAAGGCTGTCCACCTAAGTATTAAGAATCTTAAAGAATTATTCATGCTCTATATGGATTAGAAAAATGACCTCTTGGATTGCCCTGACAGCAGGGATCTGCCTTCCCAGCTGCCATCACCAGTCTCAGTGACTATCACTGCATAATGCCACTTAGTCTGCCAAATGCCTGATGCTATAATGTGCTTTGCAGTCCAGCTGGTAGAGTGTCTTTAAAACAACTCATGGCTCATAGAGTCCTGAAAGAGATTTCTAAAAGGTCAATTTTCAAGTTAGGGACTGATTCAGGCTGGTATCAGGAACTCCTGAAAAACATTTCCAAGGTCTACTTATTACATTCCACTGTGCTTCAACAACAAACAGCTAACTGCAGATGGTCCAAAGAGAAAGAGAATGAAGCCTAGGATACAGTAAAAGGTGTTGATTCTTGAATTATACCAGATCAGAACCACCTTTGGAGATCTGTGGAAATTATAAATTTTCTCCCAGAACTTACATGCATGTAGGATGACCGCATTTGGTACCTAGTATTAGGTAATTCAAGTGTCATCTTTTTCAGCCCATCCTTGAACTTTGAGTTTCAAAACCTTAGTTTTAGATCATAGTAGTATTCTCCCAGAACTTTCTAACTTTGAGTGGTTTCTATACATTGTAAAAGTGTTATATGATGGGGAAACTTTATAGGGTTTGATGTTTGGCGAGCTAGGGTATATCAGTGCTTAGTAACTATGCAGTATTAAGTAATAACTATATCTCATAACTCCAGTTTCCTATTTTTAACATGTAATATTACCTCCTAGAGCTATTAGTAGTCTAAGTGAAATATTGTATATAAATTATATAGGTTTCCTAACTTACATTCAACTTTAAGTGTATAATTTTCAAAAAACTTATCCTCTCCATCCATGTCTCTCTCCAGAACAAACCTAATGGATCTAACCAATTTTCAGTCATCTACTCTGGCAACTCTAATGCAGTTAAACTGTATATTTCAAGAGTTCAGAGACTGTCTCTTTTACTCTCAATTATTAACTCTGAGCTAACAACTAACATACAATAGGTGTTCATTGCAAAGAAAGATCAGAAACAGCAGTCACTAGATATATGAGGATTTGCAGAGAGGAAGTAGGGACAGTAAATATAACAAGTAATTTTTTCCCTTTGCTATAGGACAAAAGAGTTTCATGTTCATAATAAAGTAAGAATTTAGGACTCTGGGAAGTGTTGTCTCAAACACTTACCATCTCTTCTCTGAGAGACTAGAACATTCTTCAAGGGCTGTATAGCAGGGATAAATCAAAAACACGAAGTTATCTCCCTGACTTCCTACTACCATTTATTTGTACTTGTTTCTGATATTGATGAATGGTCAGAAATACACACATTTCCTAGAAGTTTAAGAATGCTGAATAGTTTGATTTAACTTACTAACACATTTCTCAGGAAATGTGCGGAATATGCAAGGAATTCTCTTCTTCATTTTTGTGACTCTATCTCAGCTCAAATAAGTCAGAAACCTAGGAGTACTGCTTAACTCCTGTTTTTCTTCACCTATCAGTTAAGCACCAATTTTGTGAATTTTAACTAATAAAGCCTTTTCTATGTTTATCACTGCTGTTTTTAGCTTTTTAAAGAATTTCCTAAAAACAAATGTTACGATTTAATCCATCTTTCTCATAACTAAAGTGGTCATAAAATATCAAATTGGCTTGATCTTTTTTACTCCTTTGACTAATCCCTCTTCACAACCCTACCAAAATTATAAATAAAACAAAAACAGATGACAGAATCCTTCTACTATTATACTTGCTCTGTATTACTCTTGAGCGCATCCAAAACCCTACCTAAAACTCTTTTTTTGGTGCAGTAAGTTGGAATGGGGTGCTAAGGAAGGTAGAGAGTACTCTAGGCCTTCAGGGGAATCTGTGGAG
Source organism: Sorex araneus (assembly GCF_027595985.1). Taxonomy (NCBI): domain Eukaryota; kingdom Metazoa; phylum Chordata; class Mammalia; order Eulipotyphla; family Soricidae; genus Sorex; species Sorex araneus. The sequence goes on along the minus strand of NC_073306.1, from coordinate 26,043,310 downwards.
CTATTCACCAAAATATTATAGAAAATTTCTGATTTTGTACAAGAGACTGTTTATATGCCTTTTGAAGGTAAATTCTTTTCTGAAAAGACTTCTAGGGATGAAAATAGCATATACTGTGGGGACAGAAACACATCCCTCATCTCCCCTCCCCTACCCAAGACTGCTATCTGTGTGAGGGTAACCACACCTCAAAGAAAACTGCTTCTCCTTTGAGACCATTTTGACTCACAGTCAGCACAAGTGGGAAGCTGTGCTGGCAATTCTTATCTGGTCAGTGTAATGTGTGCAGACATTCTAAGTGAATAATTTAGGTCTCCTAAAATAAATCACCTGGAGCCATGATGGTCAAAAGCGGATGTCTACCTTGATCAAAGAAACTAAGTAAATAACAAATTTTACTCCTTGTTTTTCTACAGAAACAGCTTTTTAGGGATCCTTTCCTAAATGATGGTTAAAAAGACAGTCTTAAACATGACAAAAAATACTTTGTATTCATAGAGTTCTTTAGAAGGTCAACATGTTAAATTATTCTTAACAATTGAGAAACAATTTGTACTAGACAACATAGAAAATGTTCTAGATTTTATTTTTATCAATTCATCAGTTATATATTTTTCTTTTCTTTGTCGTTTTTCTTTTAAAATATAGATTTTATCTCTTTTTAATCATCGTCTTTCTGAGACAAATTGCTTAAATTTAGATATCAAGTGCCAACTCTGCCACTTACTAGTTGTGTGATCTTGGGCAAGTTGATTCATCTTTCTGTATCTTAGTTTTCTAATCTGCAAAACTGACAATAGAAACAGCCTCAAAAAGTTGTTAGGATAATTATGTAAGATATTCACATACCAATAGTAGCTTGTACTTTGTATGACACATTAAAATATTCAAAAAATGTTAGTTTTGGTTTATTTTATTACTGAAAAATACCCTGAAAATTAAGGATTACTTTCCATATATGTGGATGAACAAATAGATGAAAAAATGTGAAATAACTTGCTTAATTTTGGTGATGAAACAAATCCTATCAGGGTGCTAGGATTCACATACTGATCTAGCTCTAGACCATCTGAATTTTCTTTCCTTCTAAGAGAACAGCATGAGTTTTTTATTACAGTGGTATAATCGCAGATTGACTACCACTCCAGGTTCTAACACTAAATTAACAATGCCCTCTCATATGGACATATTATTTTCAACTCTTCAAAGAAAATGTAGATACATCATCACAAAGTTAACCCTCACACCAATAAGTGACAACAATGAAACCTCCCCTATACTCCATTTCAGGACAGGAGCCATCTCTTTGAAATATATTACAGGTAATCATCCATCCAAATTGGCCATTGTCATTTCAGAGAATAAACAACCAGAAAGTATCATCCCTGGAAAGGACAGTGCTAGTCAGGAGAATGATACAATTACATGGGAAGGTCTGGTGTTAATAAAGACCTGGTTGGGAAACACACCTCTAATTCTTATCATTCTTCCTGACCACATTCAGGCTGCCAGACTACACAGCAGTGGGTTCTACAGTAGGATGCCTTCCTAGATCTCAGGATATCCGGGCCTAAGGAAATTCAAGAGTTTCACCCACTTTCAGATAACTTAGGAGCAAGAAAATGAAGCAAAAACTAACTCAAAGAGAACCTGGAGCTTTGTCTCATCTTCACTTATTCTTTCATATGCTATGTTGTCTCCATTCCCAACTCTGCACCTGCAGTGTATAATAAAAATCCCTGAAACAGAAGAAACATCTGTGGCCTTTTTTTTTGAGACAAATACAAGGAGAAGGAAGTTTTAAGGACTAAATAAGATTCCCAAATTAAACTAAAGGAAGAAAGCTCACTCAGGGAAGGAAGTCAGAGAAGATTGAGGCAAGCTTCATGATGAGGCAAGCCAGCTAGTAGGAAAAAGAGAGGCCCAGGAGCAACCTTGCTTACTGAGAACTCTGGAGACTCAAGAAGACAATAGTCTCCTTATTTCTAAGTGAGTACTTCCACAGACCTATTAGATCCCCAAAGTAACAAAGAAATAGTCATGGTCAATGGGACTCATGCTAAGTAGAGATCATATTATTTGAAGTTAGACATATGCAAATCTTGGCTTCACATTTACTAGCCATGCAACCTCATTCAACTAAGTTAACCTGAGCTATGATTTATTCATTTGTATATGAGAACAGCAATAGCTGTTATTATTATATTATATGCATTGTAAAAGTGTTATATGATGGGGAAACTTTACAGGGTTTGATGTTTGGCGAGCTAGGGTATATCAGTGCTCAGTAACTATGCAGTATTAAGTAATAACTATATCTTACAACTCCAGTTTCCAATTTTTAACATGCAATATTACCTCCTAGAGCTATTTTATTATTATTATTATTCTAAAGGTGATAAATGATTGCATAAAGTAATATAAAAGCAAACATGACACATATACATTGATATAAAGTGGTAAATTAAATAAGCAAATGCTCTTCTCTTTGTCAAAATGTAAAGCATTTTAGACTACCAACGAGGAAATCTAGGTCATACTTCTAGAAACTGAACACTTCTGTCCAGAGGCTTCCAAAGAAAGGAGTACTAAAAAACTAAGTTTTTCAGAGTCTTTCTAGGGTTAAACTTCCATGAATTGAGTTACCTATATGTAAATATCTTAAGTGGGCTGAAGAGATGAAAATTTCAGACATCTGTCTCCCCTGGAATCTTGTAAAATAGCAACTTGGACAAAAAAAAATCTCAAGATAGGATAACAGCCTGCTGATCTAATTAGACAAAGATAGGAAAATTTTAAATGTGTATAGATATGATTGAATGAAAAAGAAGAGGCTGATTCAAGTTATTGTGGTGCATATTAATATTCTATTACCTACTTTAAGGGTTTAAAGTTACTGGAAATTGACTTTTATATAGAATAAAATCTGGAGAACAGAATTCATCTATTCTTTTCTCAATGTAATTGCTCTTTAATACAAAACTATGGTAAATAAACCAGTGAAACAAAATTATATTTGGGAATAAAGTCAAACAATTTAGGATACAGAAAACAAGTACTTAATAGTTCATATTTAAGGCACAATAAAAAAGCAGGGTAGGATCTTTATGTTCTCCACGTATAAGTTTTCCTTTGGGAAAAAAAAACAAAAAAATCTGAATGATTTTAGTTTCTTCTCTTAAGACTTAATATGCATGTTCAAGTTTTATAGCTTTACCTGAACTCCAGCAACTGTACAGCCACATACTGTATAAAATCTATATTCATAGAATGTATTCATGTGCCATTACATTTTAAGGGTTGAAAAATATTCCACTGTATGTCTATAAATATTATCTGTTCATCAATTGATGGCTCTTTGCTTCTACTGGATATTATGTCTATGATGAATAATTTTGTTATGAGTATTCACCCAAATAAGTGCTGGTATAAACATGATTTTAATTGTCTTGAACATTTATCTAAGGGTGAAATGTTGGGTCATATGACAATTCTATGTTTAACATTTTTCAGGAGTACCGAATATTTGACAAAGCAGTATCATGATTTTACATTTCTGTCACAATGTATTAAGGTTTCATTTTCTTCAGTCCATGCTGACACTGTGACTGTTTGTCTTTTGCTATAGTCAGCCTGGAGGCAGGGATATCTCACTTTATTTCTGATTTGCACTTCTCTGACTATTAATGTTTATTAACCAATTTTTCATCTATTTTCCATCATTGAGGTCTTTTTGCTTTATGTATTTGCCTTTTATTGAATTGACAGAGTTCTGTTTATATTCTTGATGCATATCCCTTTTATGAAACATATTTTGAAAATATTTACCCTATTACCTTGTTTGGTTTTTCAATTTATTGATGTCCAATCTTTCCCCTAACAGCACAATTGTAGTTGTAGTGTTGGTCATAGTCCCAGTCATTATAGTTCAATCATCCTATTCCTTGTCTTTTTAGTCCCCACTTTCCTCTTACAGCATAGTTATATAGAAATCATGAAGGGTGGGGGTACACATAGATGGGGTTGAACATTGAACAAACAGAGGTAAAAGTCCTAGGATATTAACTCAAGGACAAAATCCATCTGAGGGTTCAGCACTCCAGATTACGAGGATATCCACTCAAGGGTAGGATTCCATCCAAGGTATATTGCTTTCTCCTTTCCTTAGCTAGTACTCCACTTAAATGTTCATAGTGAATTTACGTCATAACATTTCTAGTCATTTTGTACGGACACAGTAAGAAAAATATTAAACTTAAAGGTTGGCTCTTTTTGGGGACTGTAGCACTGTAGCACTGTCATCCCATTGCTCATCGATTTGCTCGAGTGGGCACCAGTAACATCTCCATTGTGAGACTTGTTGTTATTGTTTTTGGCATGTTGAATATGCCATGGGTAGCTTGCCAGAACATCTCACTGTATATAGCAGTCTACAGTCCTCAGGCCAGGTTGCTCTTTCCTAACCCCAGCAAGGCCCTTACTCAGTTACTTCATTTTGGATCATGACAGAGTTTGTCCCATGACCATCCTTGTAACTTATTGTACTTATGGTGCCTAGCTTATCCCCTTTTGATGCCAGGATAGCTTACAGCTTACCCTGGGTCCATCCAGTCCCTTCATCGGGACTTTGCTTTTGGAGTGCTAGGAATTAAGGGCAATTTAGGCTTAAGTCAAGTAAATATGGATGCCCAGAAGTAATATTATTTTGGAGTCAATTAACTCCCATGTTACAAAGCATAGCATGAACTGTCTTCCTGTGTCTATACAAAAAGGACATTGCTAAACCATGCCATGACATAAAGGAAAGAGAAAAGCAATAAAGGATTACTAGTACTTGGTGGAATTGGTTGTGCCTCAGGGGCACTGTTGTGGGAGCAGCTCAAAGAACCTAAACTCCCTGCGGGAGGAGCAAGGACAACTCAATGTTATGCAACAATCATTTGCAACACAAATGTTTTTAATTTTGTTGAGTACAATTTGTGCTTTGGATATCATGTCTAAGAAAATACCTGATCCAAGATTGCAAATATAATCTCTGATTTCTTCTAAAATTGTTATAGTTTTACCTTTTTTAGATCAATGAATATTTAAATAAAATTTTGTCAAAGAAAAGGAAAATAGGGAAGCAAGGAAGAAGAAAGTAAAATCAGATTCACGGTATACTTTCCCTTATCAACCCTCCCCCTGCCTCCATGGCAGACAATATTCCCCATACTCTCTCTCTACTTTTGGGCATTATGGCTTGAAACACAGACACTGAGAGGTCATCATGTTTGGTCCATTATCTACTTTCGGCACACATCTCCCATCCCAACTGATTCCTCCAGCCGTCACTTTCTTAGTGATCCCTTCTCTATTCCATCTACCTTCTCCCCTTCGCTCATTAAGCAGGCTTCCAGCTATGGGGAAATCCTCCTGGCCCTTATATCTACTGTCCTTCGGTGTCAGCCTCATATGATGTTATTCTATACTCAACAAATGAGTGCAGTCCTTCTATGTCTGTCCCTCTGTTTCTGACTCATTTCATTTAGCATGACACTCTCAATGTCTATTCATTTGTAAACAAATTTCATGACTTCGTCTCTCTTAATAGCTGCATAGTATTCCATTGTGTAGATGTACTAAAGTTTCTTTAACCAGTCATCTGTTCTGGGGCAGTTGGGTTGTTTCCAGATTGTAGCTATTGTGAACAGTGCTGCAATGAAAAACAGATGTCATTTCTACTATGCTTTTTTGCAGTGACAGTGAACAACGTTTCCCATTATATTGTTCCCAAGCCATCATAAGTTGGCAGTAATCAAAAGCAATTAAACAATTGTTTTTGGCCACAGCTGGTAGATCTTTGGGTTTACTCCTGTCTCTCTGTTGAGGGATCACTCCTGGGGGTTGATGGGGACATATGGAGTGCTGGGGATTGAACCCAGTAGTCCATGGCAAGGAAGGTGCCCTATCTGCTGTAGTATCTCTTCAATCCCCAAACCCAACTTTTTGAAAGTAAAATTACAGAGTCTGGATCAATTGAGGTCAAAATCATATTGAGTTGCTCTGAAATTCTAACCTTTTGAGATTTTTATTAATTGTTTGGCTTAAAATAACAAAAGAAAAAGATGTACTCATTTGAATGGAAAAATGCTAAAACAATCTCCTCAAATGAAACTAGGATTTTTTGAAATAGTTTATTCATTCTTTCCCTGCTGCAGGACATTTTTTATTACACATTTTTTGGTTACACATTATTACACAATGTTATAAATGATTCTGATTTTCCCTTTACCCCCACCACCCACCCAGCCTCTCAGAGCCTTTATAATGTCAGCACTCATGGCCACCTTCCTGAATTTTCAACCAGTGTTCATAATTCTTCTGCCTTTTAGAAATTGTAAAAATATAATGTCAAAAAATGTTGGATTATTTTGATTCCTCTTTTCTCTTTCTCATATCCATATATGATGATTTGTTCTCTTATATATGTGGATGATGATTTTCTGTAGATATGAATGACTTTCATTCATTCATTCATTCGTGAATAACTTTCAGATGAATTCTAAGAAACAATTTTATCCTTAGGAATTTATTCTGGGACTATCAGTTATAGTTTTCCTCAAACCATTTCTCTAACAGATCCAGGTGTTTTCTCTCTGTATCCCTCAGACCTACTTCTCCACAGTCTCCAGACAATTTTAAGCAAGTCAAGGAGAATTATTTAATCTTCTATATATCCTTTCCATATATGCTTCTACTAGATCCTAAAGATATTTTCCTCTAATTTGGAGTGAAAATGTAACCTAACCTTTTTGTTCTTTCCAAATCCCCAGTTCTGGTTAAGAGGCTTTCTCTGTTCCTTCTCCACTACTCACAAGTCACCTACATTTTTTTTTTATTCTTTACAGGTATTACCAGTTATAAGTACTTTACTCTTGGAAATATCTTAGTATCCCAACATTTTACTCATCTACATAATGGAGAAAATAGTAGTACCTAATTATAGGATTGTTGAAGTTGCTTAACAGAGACAATAAAGTCCCTATAATAGTACAATAGTGCTCTGATAATGTAGTGAACATTCTATAAATGCTGGATGTTCTAATTCCTGCCTTGTTTTGGAGAGTTTTTTTTTACCACACACAGCTCTGCTCAGGACTTACTCCTGACTTATTTCTCAGGGATAACTCCAGATAGGGCTTCTGGTAACATATGTGGTATAGGGATTGTAGGATAACATTGGGTTTATCCTTTTAGCCTTGCTGCAGGGAACTTAGTTTACCTTAAAGCAATGTCCTTCCTGTATGGACATAGGAAGACAGTTAATATTATTCTTTGTAACTTGGGAGCTGATTGACTCCAATAATATTTACTCCTGTGCATCTGCTTTCTCAACTCAGTTGCCCTTAGTTCCTAGCACCCCAAAAGCAGGGTCCCAACGAGGGAAGGAATGAACCTGGGGCAAGCTGTGAGCTACCCTGACATCGAAATGGGCCAGGCCAAAGTGCCACAGTACTCAATTATAAGTTGAAAGCATGGTCATGATCCAAAAGTAACGATGAGACTAGGACCCTGCTGGGGTTAGGAAGACTAACCTAGCCTGAGGACTGTGTTCTGGAATATATAGTGAATGTCCTCAGGAATAATCAAACTTTAAGTTTGATATATCTCTTACTGTGCTCATACAGAATGACATTGCTAGAAATATTAGAAGTAAATTTACTATAACTCTTTAAGTGGATTACTAGCTGAGGAAAGAAGAAAGTGACACACCCTGGCACCCTGGATGGTATCCCACCCGTAAGCAGATCTCCTAGTAATCTGGAGTAATCTCTTTAGATGAGATTTGGTCCTTGAGTTAATCTCCTGGAGGAGCTGTTTTACACCTCGTTGTTGATTTGTTAATGTTCAGCGCACCTTTTGTCACCACTCTATGTGATTGCTATATAAACTAAGACTGTAAAAGAAGTAGGGGGAGAAGACACAGAAGCAGAGCACAAAGCGAAAGAGAACCAGGGCGTCATTGGAGCCAGGAGCAGGAGAAAGAAAGAGCCCAAAGCAAGTCAGAATCAGAGTCAGAAGTAGGGTCAGAGTCAGAAGTAAGGGTCAGAGTCAGAAGTGAGAGAGAGTGGGGCTCCAGAGATTGAAGCAGGAGAGATCTGGAAGGGAGATCGGTAGAGAGATAGGAAGACCAGAGGAGAGACAACAGATGGAGAGGTTGCAAGAGACCTGAGGAGAGACTACAGAGATAGAGACAGAGATAGAGAGACAGACAGAAGAGAGCACAGCGGCACACACAGAAGCAGAGCACAAGGAGGAGCCATCCCAATCTGGTCCATACACAGTGGCTCAAGAGCACCAAACGTGAGCAGCGAGAGAGAGAGAGAGAGAGAGAGAGAGAGAGAGAGAGAGAGAGAGAGAGAGAGAGAGAGAGAGCCGTCCCGAGAGCCTGCCAACAACACAAGACACACATCACATCACCCTTCGGAGTGTGTGTTTATATTTTTTACAGTGATCAAAACAGGTTTGCTATGTGCAAATCAGAGCCTTACCTGCTGTATTCTCTCCAGTCCCTAGATATTTTACTTTTTATCTTACAAATTATAACACCTCAAGGAGTTTTAAGTCTAGTAAGAGAGAGGTAGTCTTATAAATGCATTATACATATATTATGTATATATGTATTATATATTATTTGTATCATACATATGTATTATATATATAAATATTTAGACACAATTCATGAGAGCAGTTTATAAGTTTATAACTGTTTCTGTTTCTAGATGCACAAACCTGAATTCTATTACACAAGCCTGACACTAAATCACAATGCCTCATTTGCAAATAGGTTTGCAAAACCTCCTAAAAAAGGTTATTTAACGTATCAAAAATATAAAGGACATCTCTCTCTCTCTCACCTCTAAGTATGGCCCAGATATACGAATCTTTTAATAATAACAACTCCTCATTTTATATGTGTGAGTGTACTTGCATGCATATGTATGCATATGTGTGTGTGACCGCACGTGTACATGTGTATGTGTTGTGTGTATGTGGTGCCAGTGGTCAAACTTAGGAACTCACATATGCAAGGAATGTGCTCTGCCACCGAGAATCAAATAAACTTCTACTCTTTCAAAGAAAAAGTTAAAGAGAGAGGTAGATTGCAACTTCAAAACACATTATGGCCCCTATTATACTGGAATCATGGCTGAAAAAATTTCTCCAGATAAGCTTTCATGCAGGACTAGTGGTAACAGAGAAGTTAACTGGTCCAAGCCTAAAAAGGTAATCCATGGCAAAAGGTAATCCATATGGTCCATACTTCTTAGGCAGCTAATTTCCTCCTATTTGCCTTGTTAAGGCTCAATTAATGTTTTGCAAAGAGTAGATAAATAAACAAGACTTGCAGATTGATCAGTGAATGCGGAGCAGTGGGTACAGGGGAGGGAAGACAATCTAAGAGGAAGCAGCTGAGTTTCCAGATAGAGCTATCCAACTAAATCCAGGTGACTCAGCAAAGCCACCTCTTTCTAGGACCCAGTCTGCAGCTTCAGAGGTGTGAAAACATCCTTAGCAGCAGGGCTGTTTCCTCTATCTCTTCAAAGCAGAGTTCTTTCTTCTGTGTGCTCTAGTGTGTATGGCAGGGAAATGGGAGGATACAATTTATCAGGACTTTCCACCTCAGTGGCCCCTATGATACAGTTCTGAGTCATATTTCTCCTTAGGATACAGACAGCATTGTTTTGAAATTCCAGAACCAGAGGAACTTAAGATTCTTTTCTTTTCTCTTTTTTGTTTTTGATACTCTAAAACTCACATAAAAGAAGTGACCTTGGAGTGATAGCACAGTGGGTAGGGAGTTTGCCTTGCATGCGGCCGAACTGAGTTCAATTCCCAGCATCCCATATGGTCCCCTGAGCACCTCCAGGGGTGATTCCTGTGTGCAGAGCCAGGAGTTACCCTTGTGCACAGCCAGATGTGACCCAAAAAGAAAAAAAAATGACCTTGTGACTTAATGCTATATACCTTTTATATTAAACAAAATAGAAATGTGGCATCTTAGGAAGTGACAATACTGAAAAGCAACTTAAAGTAATTTTTGTGAAAATAGCATGATTCCTCCACCTGCTCCTAGTCCTAGACATATCCAAAATAAAAATATAGTCCTAAACTTAGGAATAGGAGATGAGAGATATCAAGTGAATCATCTTAAGAATTCCAAGTATTTTAATGGAAAAATAAGTACTAGGCAGCTGCAAGGAATGACAGCATCATAAAATGTGCTGCAACTTGGACTGGAACTGAAGGAAATTATATTAAGTTGAAGTGAGTCAGAAGAAGGACAAATACAAGATGACATCTCTTACCTGTGATTTATAGAAGAATAATAGGAGGAGGGAATGCAAAGTATCAGAGGGGAGAATATCCATATTACTCTTGAGACCATATCGTAAAAATGAGAACAGAGGTGAAAAGAAATGGGGAGGGGGAGGAATAAGAAGAGATGGGCAGGAGGTACTGGAGTAGGAGTCAGGGGTCTTGAGCACATCAGTGGTATAGAGGAAGAGACTATACATGTCTATACTACACAGCCAAGAATATTTTAAACCTGAAATCCATACTACAACAACCAAATTTAAAAATATGCCTGTCAAAGAGGCAGGTTAGGGTTGGGAGGGAACCAGGGGATATTGGTGGAGGAAGTGGTGTTGGATCATAATTAATTGTATGCCCCACACTCAACAACGAATAATTTTTATTAATTTTTTTCTTTCACATAAAATTATAATTTAAATAATTGATATAATTTTATTTAATATATAAGCTTTTATATATTAAATAAAATGTATTTTAGATGCATGTAAACAAACAAGTCTGGGTATTAGAAAAAAGTTCCATTGAGGAAATGATATCTAAGGTGGATCCTAAAGTCAGAATAAGTAGTTCCTAGGCAAAAGGAAAGAGAAAGAACATTTAAAGTAGAGTTTAGTGGAGAAAGTACACAGCTCATAGAATTGTGGGAAGATCAATTAAGATCAGTGTAATTGTGGGATAGACAGCAAAGTGAGAGGTTGAAGGAGGCAGAAGCCAGATTACATAGAGTTTTATGGATCTTAAGAATTTGTTAATTTAACTTAAACTATTGAGAGACCATATTTCTTAATGGATCTTTTTATGGTGGTAGCAGTGTAGTATAAATGTTACTATGGATTAAAGTCTTCCATGAGTGAAGAAAATGTTCAGTAGTTGGATATATGACAATTCTAAGAGGTGGCAGGATGTTATTTAGAATGACAGCATTAAAGCTAAATTTTTGTTACGATGTATTTTCATAAAATGTAGGAGGAAAAGAACAATCTATTATTCTTCAATAGATTGTTCTAAAAGTAGCAATCTTTTAGTAAGACTAATGGCACCTGCTCACTTTTCTGGGTAGTGCTCAATCAAGGTTATGTCTTTAACTCATGTCCCATAGGGTTAGTGAGGAGCTGGGAGGAAGACAAGTTTTTTTCAGAGAGCTTTCCAGAAAGCACTATAATACTAGATTAATTATGTGAGAGTAGAGAGAGAGACCCTGATTGCCTGCTCACCTCACATCTTGCTTGCTGTGTCCAAAGGTGCTGATAGTTTGAACTAGGGCACTGATGGAATAATTATGGAAGGAAAATATTTTAAGGATATTGAATTGTGCCTTAATCATACTTAGTGACATATACAGTATGAGGAGTGAATTAAAGGAGTTAAATGGAACAAGTTCCTGGCATGGGTCACTAGAGTAATGGTTGTTACTTTGGGGAATGCTCGTTTGAAAAGGGTGTGTGTTAGTCTATTCCTGACTCTACACTCTGAATAAAGATTCACATGTGCTTCTATGTACTATTAAATGGAAAGAAACTCAAGCATCAAAATTTCGTGCATCTCTTATATAGACCCTAGTTAACCCAGAGCTAAGGTTTGGAGTGATCCACCTGTATCAGTAGGGTAAATTGGAAGCTCCAACCAGATGCTGAGAGGATAGATCTGTCTCCAATTAATTTGGGCTCTTTTTGGAAAGAATAACAAAAACCATGCCAAGAGAGTAGTAACTTGTGAAGTGGTCTGCTGGCAGAGAGTCAAATCCACTAAGCTTGTTTAATTTAGAGTGTCTGATCAGGACAAGGTTTAGTGCAGATGGGGTCTATAGAACTCTCTTGAGGGGTGGATTAGGGACATATAATTGAGATTACTAAGTTCCAACAATTACTCAATTTAAAGCACAGCCAAAAATATTTAATTACTTCTCATACATTTATTTAGACATTTTTCCAGCTGAAAAGTCATAATATTTTCCTTTAACTGAAGAAGAAAGAACAAAGAGAAAGGAATAGAAAGAACAGAAGTTCTTATTTGACGTTTCCATGAAGGTCAGAATGGTCATGTCTCTCTAGCCTATTTTCTATGGATTTTGTTCCTTGACTTTACTGTTTCTAAGGACACTGGATAACTCCAGTTCTTTTATAATATCCTGGTTTTCCACATAACAAACATGACAAACCGCTATTAATAGTACTATAACCCCCCAAAATAAATAAAAAATAAACTATATAACAACAAAAAAAGAAAATTGCAGTAGAAGCTGCCAATCAATTTCTAGATCTTAAATTCTTTTTTCCAGCTAGCTCTGCTTATACTTGCTCAATCTGCTCCACCCTAGCTTTCTGGAATTCTCTAACTATACTGTGCTCCCTACCTTTTAACTTTGGCTTTATGATTGTTACCTCTTATCTCTGTCCCCTCTTTTGGAAGTGGGGGGGATCTAATTTCTCTATGTTTAGTTTTATTTAGATTCTTAAATCATTCAAGAAAAAACTTTGAGTATCTTCACTGTACCACATTTTCTATTGACTTCCCTTAACTGGGAACCAAATAACTGATTAGCTGTAATCAATCTCATGAGAGAGATAAGATTGAAGGCCCAGTGGTATTTCCTGTTGTCCAAGGACTTCATTGCCGGGTCTGTCTAGCCTGATCCTCCCCAATGAACACTCCTTTTTTCTAATTTAATTTTTGTCTTACATGCTGGTCTCCTTTCCACAAGATGGATTTGAATTTGCAATTAGACAAATTTTTACTTATATTAACTAGGATAAAAATGAAGAAATGGGAGCAGGAACTCTATCCTGTTTATTTCTAGACCTCTCATTGTATTTGGTAGTAACTTGGAACTTTTGTAATTTAAACTAAATTTAATTGAACTGAGTTGACTTAAAAACAGGAAAATCTTATGAACTAAGATAAATTATGCTACTTGGATTATAAGCAACATTTAATTCAATGATTTGTATAGACAATATAAAATGCCAACTTAAGCATTTCAAAGGAGTCTCTGGTAATATGCATGGATCTCTGTTCTTAATCTCCAGTCTTGTCTTATAAAACAGTTGCATTGGTATATATACACATGGATTACTACTTGGCTATAATGAAAGGCAAAGTTATGCAATTTGCCCCATGTGGATGAATCTAGTAAGCATGCTGAGTGAAGTTAGTCATAGAGAGAGAGAGAGACAGTACAGAAGTTTTTTTTTTTTTTTACTTATATATGGGATATAAAGAAACATAGTAAGGTAATAACAAAAGGCCAAAGGCATCACAACCTTAAAACTAATTTTAAAATCCAAATACAGTTTTATAATTTATATGGTGATACAATAATTTTTTAATAAAAACCACAAAACCAAAAAAAAAGAGAAATGTACCAATGTTAATATTTAATTTTAAAAAACCCATTATGACCATGTGAAATTTTGACTCAGGAAACTAGGTGAAGAATATATATTTCTATTGTTTCCATAAATCTAACATGAAATAGAAAGTAAAGTCAGAAAAAAAAACGAGCACTAAGTGAATTTTATTAATATGAGGGGTCTAAAGAATCAAAAAAAAGGGGCAATGATTATGACCAAACAACAACAAACCCTTGGATTTTGATCATAGAACTGAGGTTTCCAGAGAAATAGGAAGAGGAGCTCATAAGCATCCAATAAACTATGGCAGAGGAATATTGGTACTTTCATGGTGAGTGTGGCATGCTCATCTACTTCTGAAGGGGTGTGAAATTGCACTCTAAAAATATATAATCTTGTAAAACAAAGTTATCACAATAAAAGACAAAGTTTTATTATAAATAACAGCAGAGAAATAAAACATTTTAAACAATAACAACCAAATTTATAATAAGCAAACATAATCAAATATCTTCGTGTCTTGGTAAAATTATCCTCCTGTTTATCCTCTTTTTTGTGACAATCTCTGTATGTTGGAGGAAAAGCCACAGGGCAGGCAGGTAGAAGTTAATCTGATTTCTTTCAGGAATATCAGCTGTCATTAGCAAGGGCAGTCTGGAATTTAAGGGCTAAGGGTGACAGTGATCATGCTCCTTCCTAACTGGCTCTTAATTTGTCTGAGAAGAGTTCAAATTCTTTAGATTGACATTAGAGTAACTTCTAACTGAGCCACTCCCGTTTATCTTTTCACATTCATCCATTATCATAGTTCTCAGGCTGGCCTATTATTCCTAGCCTGACCCTATATTCTTTTCATATGGAAACATACAACATTTAGAGGCTTACCATGCATCTTTGCTTCTGTATCCATTTATTTATTCTGTTCAAAATGTCTCCTTCAAGACTTCATGATCTCCCTTGAGGCCTTTCTCTGCCCACTAATATTTTATCACATTTATTAATATTATCACTATTATTTGGTTTAATATTTGTGTCACTCACCACACTGAATAATTCTCAGGATTCAGGTCTGTTTTGTATTCATCTTTATCTCTAGTATCAAATTAATCCTGGGAAGCAGATGCTACTCAGAAACTATTGAAAGTATAGTAGGATGGTTTTGCAAGAATTTAGTAAATAACTGCATATGTGATAGAAAAATTCTCCCTATGTATCACTGGCTTAGAGTTAATTCTTTGATATCCACAAAGGGTTGGCTTCAAATCACAGCAGCATATTATAGATATAAATTGCTCAGACCCATTATTTTATGTCACTAAGAATGCGAATAGACAATAATACACATCTCATTTAAAATTTTTCCTTCTAGTGAATCTTGTTTCATCAAGCCTATCCCCTTTCCTGATTTAATATACCCAATATTGATTTTGTTCCTCAGCACTATGAAGGTATGGACTTCTGCCTGTTTCTACATCTTTTCACGCAGATTCTAGACAGTACTGGTTACGTGGGCATTCAATAATAATATTAACCATGTGAAATGAATGCTATGAGAATTGAATAATAATTAATATATAGATTATATATTATTGAATCAGGCAAATGCCAAACCCACTCAATAACAACCATTACTATAAAAGGGGAGGGTAGATTAAGAGGAAACATTAAAACATGCTTGGGTGCTGACAGGCTTATATGTCAGAAAATATAATCAAGATATCATGAATATCTGAAACATATTTGAACTAGAAAGGGTGCTGAAAATGATCTTGTCTGATTTTCTGTAGCCCACAGAGGTAGATTACTTTTTCTGACATTATAGAGCTAGACATGTTGTGTGGTAACTTGGCAAAACTGTTCTTGTATAAATATTTTTCTAGTGATTTAAGATGCACTATCATCAGGTTAATTTCTTTGTTGATACACTCTTTTGGCAAGTATTCATAAGTATGGAAATGGTTCTCACCACTGAAGAAAATCCTTGAAAAAGAGGGAGAGAGAAAGAGGTGAGGGAGGATAAAAAGAGAGACAGAGAGGGAGAGATAGTATTATATGTTCATCTGTTTTGTTCAATGACATATAAAAATATTTTACTGTGTCTGACAATACAAGTGCTATATAATTTAAAACCACTATTTGATGTTTGAAACTAATGCTGTAATTTATTATGGTTGACAGTCCAAGGACTATACAACTTATAAACCACTATTTTTTCAGTTAAAATATACTTCCATCAATTTTGGAATGAAAAAGTTGGTAAATCCTATCCATAAGAAACAAACATAAAACTAGAAAATATTTACACAAACATACATTTCAGCCTACAGACATTGAACATCAGAAACACTTTCAAGACTATTACTTTTGGGAAAACTGCTGAACCTTGGGCAGTAAGAATAGAAATCTGTGACTTTCTGTCCTGGATTATTTCATTTTCCCTCAAGCATGGTAAAGGCAGGATTTTGTTAGGGAAGATCATTTGTGAGAACTGACAAATACCCTTTCATTATCAAGGGAATTTACTTAATGTGGGGACATAGGCTGTGATAAATCCCCACTAGAAGATTTATCTCTGGAAATACTATCAAGAGATAGGTGAATGAGGAGGGCAAATAGGTACTAACAAGGAAAAGTGTATTTATGGCTTAGAACAGGGTGCTAACTTAGCAGAGACATAGGAAAGCTCAAACCAGCCACATAAATCCAAACAACATAGAGGAAGCATATGTGTACATAAGAAACGACAAATGGTATTTAAACAATTGGCTACCCATTTATGAAAAACGAACCTAGGACCTTACCTCATGCCACAGCTAAAGATTAACAGTGTTGTAGACATAAATCAAATCTATAATTTTTTTGGAGGAAAATAGGAGAAAAAACACCGTGGCCTAAACTGGACAGAGTTCTTAGTTATGACACCAGAAGTATTTTCCATAAGGAAAAAACAAGATGACTTTGGCTTCAAAATTAAAAACATTGTTCTCCAAAAGACATGTTTATGAGAATGAAAAGATAAGACTTAGGCTACAGGGGTTAGTGGGAATGATATTTGCAACCAGTTACCTAACAATGACACTACATATAGAACATATGATGAATTCTCAAAAATTAGTATATTGACATGAAAAAAATCCCAATTTTTTATGGATAAAAGTTTTAAACTGATAGTTTATTGAAGACCCATAAGTGTCAAATAAGCACAGGATAGGATAATCAGCATAGTCATGTCATGAGGGTTATTATTTATCCATTTATTTTTGCTTTTTGGGTCACACCGGGCGATTCTAAGGGGTTACTCTTGGCTCATGCATTCAGGAATTACTCCTAGTGGTGGTGCTCCGGGGACCATATGGGATGCTGGGAATTGAACCCGAGTCAACTGTGTACAAGGCAAATGCCCTACCCACTGTCCTATCACTCCAGCCCCACCAGGGTGATTTAAATTAAAACTTTAGTGGTAGGAGGGAACCTGGGACACTGGTAGAGGAGATTGACAGGAGAGGTGGGACTGGTGCTGGGATAATGTGCTCTTGAACTTAACTAAGAATAACTAAGAAAATCATGGTGCCTTAATATTTAATAAAATTTAAAATAATACATTAAAACATTGATTAGGTGCTAGTAATACCCACTTAATACAGCTGTAATAAAAATAGATAATAGATATTATATTAACTATAATAGATAGTTAACTATTAGGATACCACTAAGAAACCCTTTTTTCTCACATTGTTAGAAAATGAAAATGTTCTACTAATTTGGAACATAGCTAACAGTGTTAAATTTTTCAAGCTTCAACATAAGCTTACTATAAAACAGAATGATTCCACTGCTAGAAATCTAAAAGAAAGGAGAGAGACATCTCTCTCTCTAGATGGATACTTACACCAATATTCATAACCAATGGTCACAAATGTTCATTCCCATTACTCTGGGAAAATTTCAGGTGTTTATTAATTGGGGAATAGACAAAATGTGGCACATATTTTCAACAGAATTATCATTCAACACTAATAATGAGTAAATTTCTGATATATTCTAAAATATAGATAAACCTCAGAAGCTTTGTGAAAGATTCTGAAAGCATAAGATTACTACATAGAATATAGTTACTTTATCAAAAATGAAAATTTAAAGTGTTATACTGCAGGTAAGTAGATACTTATAATGTGTTCAGACTTGGGATTAACAAAAAAGTCTTTGGAAAGGAATGAAATGTTCCAAAAATGGATTGCAGTGGTACTTGTAAAATTAGAACTGTACTAAAAGTAATAGAATCATAACCTTTTATAGTGGCTAAATTTTCTGGTATACAATTTATATCTCAAAAAATCTGTTAAAACAACAAGAAAATAAACTTCACCTAAGGAATTAATCTTAAATGTCAGATCATGGTTTTGATGTATATACAAAAGAATTTTACTTGGTGGGGTTAGAAGGGGCCATTTGTAAGTAAGAAAATAAAATGCCATTTTTAATTATATAATTGCTAGCAGTAGCAGCTAGGCCCATGGTGATTAATAATTTCAGCACTAGAATTTAAAATCTTGCTTCTTGCCTGCTCTCCCTGTTGGCATGTTTAGCTTTCCCACTTGTAATTATCCTCCCTCCAATTTGGAATAAGGATTAACTAATTATAGTGGTGCCTTCAGACATGAGCCATATCAAACGCCCTGGTAACCAAGAAACTGTCCTATCTGTGAAAGTATGCCAGAAAGCCTAAAAGTCTCTTGTGTCTCTTTGAGATCCAGAACAACTGGGTTGATCCAGTATGCTTGATCCAATACAAGATTCTGAAATCTAGTTTAGCCACCAAGGCTCACCTTGTACTTCCATTAACTTTATGTTCTTAATGTGATGCTTTAGATGAGGTAATCATTTTTTAAGATAATTTTTTAAGGATTTTAATACCAAATAGACTGGAGCAATAGCACAGCGGGGAGGGCGTTTGCCTTGCACGCAGCTGACCTGGGTTCGATTTCTCCATCCCTCTCGGAGAGCCCGGCAAGCTACTGAGAGTATCTCGCCTGCACGGCAGAGCCTGGCAAGCTACCTGTGGTGTATTCAATATGCCAGAAACAATAACAACAAGTCCCACAATGGAGACGTTACTGGTGCCTGCTCAAGCAAATTGATGAACAATGGGACAACAGTGCTACAGTGCAATACCCAATGATGTTTAATTCTTGGTCCTAAAGTGAACTAGCCACTTAATTTAGCCAAATAATTTCCTTTTAACTTCATATCACTTATTTATAAAACTGGAGTAATTTTCCTACTCTATGAAACTGTACTAAGGAATAAGCATATTTGTGTATATTTAGTGCCTGACCCAATATTTGTGTGTAAAATCTAAGTAAAGGGTATAACATCAATTCTCTAGTATAATAATTAATATTTCAATAGTGCTCTTCCTATCCTAATCTTTCAGCATTAATATTTTCTGTTGCAAAGCAGACTTCTAACCAACTGCCATAATACAACAAATCAGGCTACTTCCTTCTCTTTGGGATCCCTACCGTCCAATTCTATATTCAGTAAATTTACCCATCTTTCAAGTTTCAACTTAATTTAGTCTTAACATTAACTTCTATTAGTCTATGGTGCTTAGTCTTTAATAGGGGTTAAACCTACCTGAGCTCTGGGAGCCTGGGACCCTCATGGTTAAGTAATCGCCATCTTTGCAGTGTCAGAAATCAAACTCAGGACCTTGCATATATGATATACTAGTTAAATTATGTCCCTGGTCCTTGGCCATTTACACTCCCATCCATGAGTTCACCCACTCACTGGTCACTGCTCTGGGCTCTTAGGATAACATACAAAACTTCAAGGAAGTATCCCCTGCTCCATGAGCACAGGATGCACCAGTTCAGAGGGTTAGGGATAGTCACATGATAGCC
The DNA here is from genome assembly GCF_027595985.1 of Sorex araneus. Taxonomy (NCBI): domain Eukaryota; kingdom Metazoa; phylum Chordata; class Mammalia; order Eulipotyphla; family Soricidae; genus Sorex; species Sorex araneus. The sequence goes on along the minus strand of NC_073306.1, from coordinate 26,023,692 downwards.
CAGACTCAGCAACCATAGAGACAGGTGGCTCTGTCAATTTGCCAGAGATGCACATATTCCTTGCTCACAAAGACCATTCATGGACATCTAGCTCAGTAGGGAGAAATTCATCAGTCTACCCAAACTCACAGAACTTGATCATTTCACAGTAGACTAACACTGGCATGGCATGGGCTTGGGCTACCACAACCAGCTGTGGACATCACCAGGAACATCACAAATACATTGGTCAGGGTTACAGGAGATCCCAGTATCATTTTAAATAATTAATAATATACTTCATTATATACTCTTAAAAATATATCTTGTGTTGGAAAGAGTAGCAGTATTAAGGCACATGACTTAAATGTATCACTGTATCACTGTCATCCCATTGCTCATAGATTTGCTCGAGTGGGTACCAGTAACATCTCCATGTGAGACTTGTTGTTACTGTTTTTGGCATATCAAATATGCCACGGGTAGCTTGCCAGGCTCTGCCATGTGGGCGAGATACTCTCGGTAGTTTGCCAGGCTCTCCAAGAGGGTCAGAGGAATCAAACCTGGATCAGCCACATGCAAGGCAAAATGCCCTACCCATTGTGCTATCGCTCCAGCTGACTTAAATGTAGCTGACTCCAAATAGATCCCCAGAGCCACTTGGTCCTCGAAATGTGTTTCTCAATAATCTTTTGAAGGTGGACCCTTTCTAGCCTTGTTTCTTATCTGTGCTCACCTTAACGTATGGACTTGCCCCCTAGTTTCATGCTGTGAACCTCTATTTATGTGATTTTTCACCTGTGCTTCCATTTGAAAATCCTAGGTCATATGACCCAGTTGAGAAATATAGCTCTATCTAAAGATCTTTGGGTATGGTGCCCTAGCACTGCTGCATGTTTAAGAAGCAATGTGTCCTCAGGCAATACCGGATTACAATTTCTGAGAAGTGGACTGAGCACCCCTTGGAAGCTGAATAAATAAAATATTTAAATGAAATTTTAAGATTGCTTTGGCTATTCTTAGAGTCTTATGATTTCACACAGACTATAAACGTATTTTCTATGCCCTTGAAAAATTTCATGCAAATTTTGATGGAAATTGGATTGCATCTGTAAATTACTTTGGATATAATGATCATTTTAATAATGTTGGTTCTTTCAACCCATGAACAAGAACTTTAATTTATTCCCCTTAAAACATGACATTAATTGTAGATTTATTGTATAGGCTTTTACAGTATTGATAGGTGCTTCAACTCCCATTTTGTTAAGGTTTTCACAATAAATTGGTATTGAGTCTTGCCAAATGATTTAGCATATGATTTTTGTTCTTCCTTTCATATTAATGAATGGTATAATAAAGTAACTTATTTGCATATAATAAACCATGCTTGTGTTCAAGGGATGAATTTCACTTCATCATGCTGAATGTATGTTTGCATGTGATCTGATAGGATTTTATTGTGTATGTTTGCCTTTATGTTCATCCCCTGCTAATAGTCTGAACATTTTCGTTTTAAGAAATATTTCTGTCATTTTTTGTATTACAATAATGTTGGTCTCATAGAAACTGTTTTGAAGAATTTCTGTTTCTTCCAGGAAATGGAAGAGACCCAAGAGACCCAGTCCCGGCAGCCAACCTCCACTACCCAACCTACCCAACCGCTGCCATGCTCCAGGCCACTTTCTGGACACATTATGAGACACTTTCTATCCATTTTCCATAATTACCATGCCATATTTGATGGAGTTCAGACAGTAAGCAACAAATCATAGAGAGTAATATATATATATACACATATATATGCATATATATGTATGCCCCTGGTGCCGTGTAATCCCAATATATATGTGTGTATATATGTAATATATATGTATATATATGCAATCCCATCAACAGCCAACATCCAGATACTGTAAAACCAAGCTCCCAGAAGAGAGTGACGTAGAGTCTCTTGCCCCCACACCTGGCTGTCTTCACCAGGGCCCCTCGGAAGGGGTGGGTTGAGTTTCCCTCCCTGCCCCGAGCAGAGCCCCAGCAACCGAAGACTTCTGAAACCCAGCCACAGCCATGCTCAAGGCCCCTATCCACACATTCAGATGAGCCTCATGCATGAAGGAACCGGCAGAGGAACCCAGATATGCGGGACCCAGGGCTGAGATCTCCAAGCTTGCTTGAATGTGGACTATGCCTCTTCTGCCCAGATCCCCCATTTTCTAGTAGCTAGGTGGTCACACCAGAAACTGTCCCCATTGCCATGTAGTCTCATCAACAGCCAACATCCAGAGACTATAAAATCAAGCTCCTGTAAGCAACATAGACTAGTTCTCCCTCTCGGAGAACCTGGCAAGCTACCGAGAGTTTCCTGTCCAAATGGGAGAGCCTGGCAAACTTCCTGTGGCATATTCATATGCCAAATACAGTGAAATGATGGGTCTCATTCTCCTGACCTGAAAGAGCCTCTAATGCGACACCATTGGGAAGGACGAGTAAAGAGAGACTCTAAAATCTCAGGGTTAGGATGAATGGAGATGTTACTGGCCCGCTCGAGCAAATCAAGGATCAACGGGGTGATAGTGATAGTGATAGTGATATATGTATGTATATATACCTCTTGGAGAGCCTGGCAAGCTACTGAGACTGTCCCACCCACATGGGCAGAGCCTGGCAAGCTACCCGTGGCATATTGAATATGCCAGAAACAGTAAGGATAGGTCTCATTCCCCTGAAAGAGCCCCCAATTGTTGGGAAAGACGAGTAAGGAGAGGCTGCTAAAATCTCAGGGCTGGGAGGAATAGAGACATTACTGGTGCCCGCTCGAGTAAATCGACTAACAACGGGATGACATTGATACAGTGATATGGTAATATATATATATATATACATATATATATTTTAGTAGTATAAGAGAACAGATAGAAATTTGAATTTTGCTGCAACTCAGATGAAACTGGAGGAAATCCTACTATGTTAGTGAGTCAGAAAAAAAAAAAAACACTGGGTGATCTCACTCATATGTGGATTTAAAAAAAAAAAAGCATGGGATCATACACAATAGAACAACCCTAAAATCTGCTCAATAGAATGACTGATCTGAGGGTGCTAGAGGGTGGAGGGAAGAAACCTTGATTTAGTGATAGAGGAATTCTGGAACTCTGATGATGAGAAGGATGTGATAGCACTGCAAGTATAAAACAATAATAATATTGGTATTATCATAAAAATTAAATTAATTAAAATTAAATAAAATAGGTTATAAAATGGCCACTGAGAACAGACCCTAGGATTCTGCCTATAAAACTAAGTATTCCAAACAGTGGTGGGAGAGAACAAACAAAGGAACCTACAGACAGTCACAGAGGGAAGAATATTGTCACTCTAGTGATGGATGTGGTACAATGATACTGCCTAAAAATCAATAGCACTATTGTAAATCATGAAATTTCAATAAAAATATTGACCAGATATCTGGGGCCGAGAGTTAAAAAATGTGCCAAAGTACTTTCCTTGCATGTATCTAATCTCTGGAACCATAAAATCCCCTAAGCATCTCTAATCATATAGCTGGGAGTAGTCCCCAAACTGGTTGGGTGTCACATTAAATTCCCCCACAAAATATATGCTGGAGTATTTAGTTTGTCTGGTTTAGAATATATTTATAGAAGTAAATCAAGACATATAACCTTGTAATATTTCCCCCATAAGGTCTCTCACAGGGTCTAAAGTAGGACAGTGATCTCAAATTACTTTTTTTTTTTCTGACCAAGGAATTCCTCAAAAAAAAAACTTTGAAGCTCTATTCAAGGTAAACTTTCTCATTTTATAGGTTGAAATTTGTCCCCAGAAAATGAAAGTGCCATTTAAGGCCATATGAGTACTTTGATATTAGAGCTGAAAGTAGAATTTAGATTTCCTGTGGTAGAGACTTAAAATAGTCTTTGAATATCAGTTAACGACATGTAGGGCAACCAATATTTAAAATGTAAGATTGTCTTTTTAAAAAAATTTATTGAATCACTTTGAGATAGTTATAAGCTTTCATGTTTGGGTTACAATCACACAATGATCAAACTCCCACCCTTCCACCAGTGTACATTCCCCACTACCAATATCCCCAGTATACCCCCCTTTCTCACCCTCCCCCTGCCTCCATGGCAGACAATATTCCCCATACTCTCTCTCTACTTTTGGGCATTATAGCTTGCAACACAGACACTGAGAGGTCATCATGTTTGCTCCATTATCTACTTTCGGCACACATTTCCTATCCCGACTGATTCCTCCAGCCATCATTTTCTTAGTGATCGCTTCTCTATTCCATCTGCCTTCTCCCCTCCGCTCATGAAGCAGGCTTCCAGCTATGGGGCAATCCTCCTGGCCTTTGTAATTTAAGAGTTCCTTTACCCATAACAATACTTAATTTTTCTTTATTTCTTTAAACATTAGCAGAGCTTATTGATGCTTATGAGGTTCCCATATTCAATAAATCAGTTTTCCTCTATGGTGCTTTTTTTATGTGGGCCTTCATAACATCCATGGAGGAAAATTCTTCAGCTTTTCCTGTCTAATGATCTATAAGCAATGGTAATTGGAAATAAAAATTATGATTGATATGTAAAAGATTAAGAAATACATACAAGAGGGTATTTCTTGTATGTATCTACTGAGCAATAGTACAGTGGGTTGGGCATTTGCCTTGCATGTGGCAGACCCGGGTTCAATCCTTGGCATCCCATATGGTCCCCTGAGCAGAGTCAGGAGTAATTTTTGAGTGCAGAGCCAGAAGTAACCCCTGGGCATCACTGGGTGTGATCCAAAAAGCCCCCCCGCCAAAAAAAAGAAAAAGAAATACAAAAAAGAATATAGAATCTGTAGGGAAGTCCTGAGTAGACATCTTACAGTAAACATTTTGGGGAAAGTATTTCACAAATTATCACTGGAAAGGAAAAAAGTTGTCTGTTATTTTAGACAGGTAGTGATTGCATTCCTTATTGGACTAAATAATATAAAGAGTCATCCGATCAAGGTGGTGAGGGGTATTTATCCACATCTCATATAGGTTTTAATCTTCCAGATCTTCAAAAATATTCAGTAAATGAAACTACTCTCTAAACTAAATCCACACTATTGATCACAATGAAGGTTTAATAAGATTAGAACCTTAAGTATTTTGGTTTTCTGAAAAAAGTATGTCAATTATTTGTGTTTTTTCTTTAGAGATGAATTTAGCAAGTTGGCAGAGATAACATTATAATTCTTACTCATAGAGTAAGAATTGTCATCTTCCAGTAAACTTATAAGTATTATAAGTAGACTAGTTTTTGCCTTTTTAAAATTCTGCTCCTAATATTTTGAAATTCATTAAGATGAACTTTGGTTTTCATAAATTTACTGGTATATGAAATAAATGTTTATTTTTCTTCTTCAATTATTGGATTAAAACCTTTAATTCTGACTTGTAGTAATCATTTGGTTATTTCTTCATTTTGAAATAATGGTAAGTTGCCTAATAAAATAGTTATGTTCTAACAACAGTAAAATTTCTCTGGATATAAGAGAACTTAGATGACTTTTCTGTTTTTTCATAGTTGAGGTGGGTTATAACACTTCTAATATTTATGTCTTGGTGTACAAAATCACTGCTCCTCCACCAGTACCAAAGTGCCCAAACCCCTTTCCCACTTAAATTGTTTCTAGTCTTTCTCTTGCTTCTTTTCCCAAGTCCTCTGTCTGTACTACCTGGCAACCTCATGAACTGAGCTAATATTTAAGGGTTAAAAATTTTTAATTTAAATCTTATTCTAAAATAACCTATAAAAACAAAAAGTTAGCATAGTGAAAATAATACTTTTGCTTTGGGGGTAGAATTAATCCTTATATAAGCATAAATTACAGATGAAAGTTACATCAATAATTTTTTTCTCCTCTTTCGGAACTCTTCAGAAGCAACTGACAAATGGGAAGTTATCACAAAACCTAATATTTAGTAACAGGAGAATTTTGTTGTAATGTTGCCAGGATTAGAAACATTGGCTCCCAAAATAGCCAATCACTGGATTAGAGGCTTCACAACTCTTAATTCCTATGGGTTCTGGAGAAATAGCATAGAAAGTAAGGTGTGTTCTTTGCATGTGGCCGACCCCAGTTTGAAACCCCAGCACTGCATATGATACCTGGACACTGTCAAGAGTGATTTCTGAGAACAGAGCCACAGTAAGCCCTTGAGTACCCAAGGGTATGGTTCAAACCCGCCATTTCAATAATAAACAACAACATAAACAACAACAAAGAACTAATGAAACTGTAGGTTGGTAGTCAGAATCTTCAGTCCTAGAAAACTATTTCCTTGAATTAAAAAAATAAAATCGAGTGGTAGTAAAGCTTATTCATTTCATGTCATTAAATTTGTAAAAGTGAAATGCAATACATGTCACTCTTGGCTATAATGAATATAAATACTTTTAAATTTATCAAAATGTCAAAAGTTTTAACAGAAAAAATTTATTGGTATAATTTTGTTTTGTTTTTGGGTCACACCCACTGGAATTCAAGGTTTAGTTTTGGCTCTGTGCTCAGGAATCATTCCTTGCAATGCTCAGGGGTCCATATGGAGTGCCAAGGATTGAATCAGAGTTGGCTGCATGTAAAGCAAATGCCCAACTAGCTGTATTATTGCTCCTGCCCAGGTATGATTCTTTTAAAGTGAGGGGCTGGAGTAACAGTACAGTGGGTAGGGTGCTTGCTTTGTACATGGAGGACCCAGGTTCAAATCCTGGCACCTTGTATCTCTGAGCCGAATGAGGAGTAATCCCAGAACACCCTAAAACAAATAGCAAAGAAAGTGGATATGGATTCTCTTAAATGGGATTAAAAGTGGAAATGTCACTTGACTTCATCTCCTTTCTCCCTTCACTTCCTTCATCCTATTGTTTGGATGAGTTTGTGAATGTAAATTCCACATTGGATCATAAGATTGGAGGCAGTCATATGACAAGGATTGAAGAGAAGAAAGCTGAGTGAACTTCTCTCCTTAAAGCTTTTGAAAATCAAAACTACAATATCAACTCAAAATTGCCTACATATAGACTCTTAAATGGAAGATAAATAAACTTGCAACTTGCTAAGATTTCTATTATCTTATAAACATATGTAGCAATTATTGGAAGTTTACCCTATTATCCCTAGTAGTCTCCTGATGCTCTTAAGTCTTCATATTGCTTCTAAATATATATCTTTTATCTTAATTAATTCTTATTTCAATAATTCAGTCAATAGCGATTCAATGCATACCTACACTCTGCCTGAAAAATTATATGTGAGGGAAGAGCAAGGCACAAGAAATACATGTACGGGTGTTTCTCTCAAAAGTCAAATACTGAATGGAATTCCCACTTTAACTTGTGTCACAATTCATGCCTGACGATTCATTATCTCAGAATATTTTCTGATAGCTCTAGCTAAAATAAGCTTACTATTTTTAGCAACATATAGTTTGTTTATTGTGAAGTAAAATGGCTTTATTTAGTAACATGAGGAGGGAGAAACAGAGAGGGAGGGGAAAGATATCAAAAGGAACTCATTCAAGAGAGAACATGGATTTCCCTAGAGTGCAGAGCGATGAGGGTACCTCATAAAGTATAAGGAAGAAAGTTACACATTCCATATTGGTATGTGGGTGGCCTGAGGATGGAGATGTGTTCCAGTAATAGATTGCTGATGAAACCATGTATATTTAATATGTTCTTTATGCCTCTCTACAGCCAATCTCTCCCCTTCTTCACCCTTTACTTGCCTAGGCTGGCTTATCTATATGAACCACATACATATGAATTACATGAACTGTTTCCCTCTAATTTCTGGTTGGCTGGCCTGTAGGGATATAAATAGAAGACCAGAGGAAATAAGAGGATGAGGTCTATGAACTTATTTTTCTCAGCTTCCCCACTCTGGGGTTACCCAGTTTCCTTAACTGAAGGACACCATTCCATTTGAGGTGTCTTATTATATAACTCTTGAGGACTGGTTTCTGGAAACCATTCTTTATCTTCACACCCAAAGCTGTTCCTAGCTCCAGGGACTGTTCTATACCCTGTGGTTTCCCTGAATAAAGCCCACACCTTGTAAATAGTTCATTTATTAAGTCCTCCACAAATTACCCTAATGTGAGGCTGCCATCTGTTTCTTGCAATCATGCTGACTTAGATAGGGCATGCGTCCCAATTTTCATCTCAAAATATATAGGCACCATATATATGTGTATATACATATGTATGTATGTATATATAATAAAAATTTAATAGAACTACTGTTAGAAAGAGAACGAGAATAGAGGGAAGTTATTTAGCAAACTCTTTGTGCATATAGAATCTCCAATTATAAAAATACCTGAAATATGTGCTGTATTTTTTTTGGTGGATGGTTCTGGTCAGATTCTACAGATTCTAAAATACATAGTCTTGAAGATTTCACTTATAAGTGGGTCTCAGTTCTTCTGGAATCTACATACCACAACTCTAAGTCTAGTATTTACAAATTCTACCAGTAACTTCACTTGGTATACTGACTGTGTAAAGTTTCTAATTTAGTGCCATCATCATCATCATCATCATCATCATCATCATCATATCATCACATCATCATCATCATCATCATCATTTCGTTGATCATCGAATTTCTCGAGCGGTCTCAGTAACATCTCCATTCATTCTAGCTCTGAGATTTTAGAAGCCTCTCTTTACTCGTCCTTTCCAATGGTGCCGCATTGGAGGCTCTTTCAGGGTCGGGGGATTAGAATTATCATTGTTACTGGTTATGGCATATGAATATGCTATGGGGAGTTTGCGAGGCTCTCCCATGTGGGCGGGAAACTCCTGGTAGCTTAACAGGTTCTCCCAGAGGAGAATTAGGCTATAAGATGTTGCTCCCAGGAGCTTGGTTTTATATCTCTGGATGTTGGCTGTTGATGGGATTATATGATAGTTTCTGTTGTGACCGCCTGGCTACTGGAAAATATCCCCGGTGCCATGTAATCCCACCAATGGCCAACATCCAGAGACTATAAAACCAAGCTCCCGGAAGAGAGCGACACAGAGAGTCTCTTGCCCCCACACCTGACTGTCTTCCCCGGGGCCCCTTGGAGGGGGTGGGCTTCAGTTTCCCTCCCGCCCCAAGAAGAGCTCCCAAGGCCGAAGACCTCTGAACCCTAGCCACAGCCATGCTCAAGACCCCTCTCCACATGTTCGGACGAGCCTCACCCATGAAAGAACTGGCAGAGGAACCCAGGTGTGTAGGACCCTGGGCTGAGACCTCCAAGCCTGCTTGAATTGAGACTGGGCCTTTCCACCAAGATTCCCCAATTTAGTGCCATAGTCTAAAATTTTTTTTCTTGCTTTCTCTTTTTTACTTTTTGGTGTTAGGGCCACACACATTGGTATTCAGAAATTACTTTTGGTGGGGCATAGGCACTGTATGGCGTGCCAGGGATTGAAACCAGGTTTGTCACATGCAAGGCAAATGCCCTCCTCAGTGTACTATATCTTCAGCCCCTCAACCCACAATTCTTGAATAATGAAACATAAAATCAAATTTACCATCTGTCTACTCTTTCTTTATCAGCAACCAAAATATTAGTGACCATCAAAACTAAGACCTATGTATCCAATGTAAAGAACAACTTCAAGCAGTGGATTGGGTTGCGAGTAAAAAAAGGAAAGAGAGAGAAAGGGAGAAACGTCAGGCACCTGTGCCACATTCCCCAAATATACAAGTCCTAATCCCTGGGAATCTATAAATGTGACCTTATGTGAGAACACAATTTTACAGATATGATTAACTGCCATGAGATGAGTTATCATTATCTAGGATAATCATCCTAGATTATCTGGATAAACCCAACATAATCACAAAGTTCCTTAAAAGTGCGAGGGAGGCAGGATATATTTTTTTAAATTTAAAAAAAATTTTTAATTAGTGAGTCACCATGAGGGTACAGTAACAGATTTACACATTTTCATACTTGTGTTTCGCTCATACAATGTTTGAGCACAACTCCTATACCAGTGTCCATTCTCCACCACCAGTGAACCCAGTATCCCTCCCACCTCCCAATCCCATCCCCCTCCGTCCAACTTGGGTATCCCCCCCGCCGCCTCTGTGGCAGGGCATTCCCTTTTGTTCTCTCTCTCTCCTTTTGGGTGTTGTGGTCTAAAATAGGGGTATTGAGTGGCCATAGTGTTCAATCTATAGTCTACTTTCAGCATGCATCTCCCCTCCCAAGCGGGTCCTCCAACCAGAGCTTACTTGATGTTCCCTTCTCTATTTGAACTGCCTTTTTCCCCAGCATGTGAGGCCAGCTTCCAAGCCATAGAGCCAACCTCCTGGTACTTATTTCTACTACTCTTGGGTGTTAGTCTCCTACTCTGTTATTTTATATTCCACAGATGAGTGCAATCTTTCTGTGTCTGTCTCTCTCTTTCTGACTCATTTCACTTAGCATGATACTTTTCATGTTGATCCACTTATACGCAAAATTCATGACTTCATCTTTTCTAACAGCTGCATAGTATTCCATTGTATAGATGTACCAAAGTTTCTTTAACCAGTCATCTGTTCTCGGGCACTTGGGCTTTTCCAGGTTCTGGCTATTGTAAACAGTGCTGCGATGAACATATAAGTGCAAATGTCATTTCGACTATACTTTTTTGCTTCTCCGGGATATATTCCCAGAAGTGGTATTGCTGGGTCAAATGGGAGCTCAATTTCTAATTTTTTGAGAAGCATCCTAATTGTTTTCCAAAACAGCTGAATGAGTCAGCATTCCCACCAACAGTGTAGAAGGGTCCCTTTCTCCCCACATCCCCTCCCAACAGTGGTTGCTTTTGTTCTTTTGGATGTGTGGGAGGCAGGATATTTCATTTTGAGCATACAGTCCACTGTAGAATAACATTGGTTTGTCCTTCCTCCCTTGCCACAAGGAGTTTAGGTTTAAGTGCTCTGGAGACACTCCCATTCCTTTGTTTATCTGTAAAACTCTTCTCTGAACCCTCCTTCCCAACCTTTTCTACCACCTTTTCCTATCACCTTTTCTCTAATAAAATTCTGTTATCTTGTAAGATCAGATCCTTCTAAGGACTCTGAACTTGTTAGTCTCTTTTGCATAGTTTACCTTCAAGCAATGTCCTTCCTGTATGGACACAGGAAGACAGTTAATATTGTGCTTTGTAACTTGGGAGTTGATTGACTCCAATAATATTTACTTCTGGGCATCTGCTTTCTCAACTCAATTGCCCTTAGTTCCTAGCACCCCAAAAGCAGGGTCCTGACGAGGGACAGAATGGACCCAGGGCAAGCTGTAAGCTACCCTGGCATTGAAATGGGCCAGGCCAAAGCGTCACAATACTCAAATATAAGTTTAGGGGATGATCATGGACAATGCTGTCATGATCCAAAGGTAACAACGAGACTAAAACCCTGCTGGGGTTAGGAAGATTAACCTGGCCTGAGGACTGTGGTCTGGAATGTATAGTGAGATGTCCTCATGAAAAACCAAACTTTATATCTCTGACTGTGTTCATATAGAATGCCATTGACAGGAATATTAGAAGTAGATTTACTACAACTATGTAAGTGGATTACTAGCTGAATCCCACCCTTGAGTAGATCTCCTAGTAATTTTCTTAGTGAGATTTTGTTAATCTCCTCTAGAAAAGATCTTACCTTTCTTTGTTGATTTGTTAATGTTCAACCCACCTTTGTGTCATCATCCTATGTAATTTGCTATATAAACTAAGACTGGGGCACTGACGGGAAGCAGAGGAAGAAGACAGAGGAGACAGAGGAAGAAGACAGAGGAGACAGAAGAAGAAGACAGAGGATACAGAAGAAGAAGAAGACAGAAGAGACAGAGAAAGAGACACACGAGAAGACACGAGAGAAGAACGGAGAGACACAGAAGCACGGAGGAGACACTGAAGCAGAGCACAAAGTGAAAGAAGTGAGAGTGAGGGCAAGAGAAAGAGAGAAGCAGAACGGGAACAGAGATTGGAATAACCTGCAACTGATACCGACCAGCCTGGCACTCGTTCCTTCCTTGCCTGCCTATCTCCATCAGCCTCCACGGGGTGGGGGGAAACGGCATGAGACTACGAACTAACGCAGGCGGAGGGGGAGATAGAGCCCCGCTGGCACCTCCTCTTTTGTGAACACACAGTCCACCTGGTGCCAATATCCATTATTTGCATTGCATAAAAAGCCACTTGCAAACTCCACCACCAAGACTACCTCTTTTTAAATAGGACTTACCACACTCTGACCAAGCTGCTCCCGAAAGAAATAATCCATGTTTCTCTTTTGCAGGCTGTCAAGGTAATGCTGGAAGCGAGTGTATGTATAGGGATAGCAGTATGCAAATTGGTAAGTATCTTCTTCTCGGTCAAAACAAAATGCAAAGGACATCACATAATTCTTTCTATGATCTGGGCAGCGGTAGTAGTAAACATTTTTAGGAGGCAGTCTTTGCCTGAAAAATATAAACAAAGAAATCCAGTCATATTAGACAAACATTTGGTCTTAAGTATAAAATTAATATCAAAGTCAGGAATGGTGTTGCCTTTACCCTCCTTTATTACTACCAGGTATATTGCTAAAACAAAAACAAAATAAAAACCAACAACTAATAGTAACAATACTAACTTATTTTTAAAAAAAGCAATGATATGGCCGGAAAGATGTCTCAACAGGCTGAGTAGGCACTCTGTACTTCAAGCCTGAGTTTGATCCTTTGAATGAGTCCCCAAACCCTTCCAGGCATGACCCCTGGATACAGAGCAGAGAGTAGCCCCTGATCATCAGCAGCTCTTGCCCAAATACTCAAAATAAAGAAACAAACAACACAATAATAAATTGAGAAGTCTCATTCTGAAGATAAATGGTAGGAGTTATAAAGGGTTGGATTTCAGCTCAGGGACTTTTTATTATTCAATTGAAAGGAAAGTCAAAAGGTCTATGTTTCAGGGAGTACAAGCACAGAAAACTTTAAGGGATTTCATAGATTTCTTGTACCTGACATTAGGTTAGACAAGGCAGTCTTCTGTTACTATTAAATACAGAAACCTGATATATCAATGGATATTATATAACACCAGTGATGATGATGATGATGATGATAATAATGATAACGATGATAATTATTATCATTATACAAATTATACATAAATATAAACTGTGCTAAGCCATTCTAAGCACTTAAAATAATAGTAACTCCTTTAATCTTCACAACACTTTTTTTTTCACAACACTCTTTTGAAGTTACTTAATGGCAAGATAGCAATGAAGGATAAACATGCTTTTACTTTTATTTCTAAACTTTAATTAAATTTTTATAAAATAATGTTTCTTAAGAGATACAGGTGGCCTCTGATTCCTTAAAAGGCTCTATAAAGGGAATAGTGCATCATTTCATCCTTTCCGAGATGAAGAGATGATCCAAATAGCTGAGTTATATGCTCCTAGGACTCAAGACACTATTAACTGATCCAGCTCTTGGAACAATCACTTTAGATGTATCCTGATGACTGAAAATGATATATGTAAGTGTGATCAAGTCTTATAACTCACATTCTCAGATTCATCATGTGTGCCCACCTGAGTGAGCACTAAACACAAAATATATATGAAAGTACACATTCAACACATTTCAAATCATAATATATACATATAAATGTATATATGAGTCTCTAGTTTATTTTATTTATTTATTTATTTTGCTTTTTTTTTGGGGGGGGGTCACACCCGGCGATGCACAGGGGTTACTCCAGGCTTTGCACTCAGGAATTACTCCTGGCGGTGCTAGGGGACCATATGGGATGCTAGGAATCAAACCCGGCTCGGCCACGTGCAAGGCAAATGCCCTACCCACTGCACTATTGCTCCAGCCCCAAGTCTCTAGTTTATTATCTCAATTAGAATTTAAGTTTTACTGCTATTATATTGAGTTTTAATAGAGAGCAGGACTTTAAAAAGATCCTTTTCTGAAAGACCCAGAGTCTTGCCTGGAAGTGTTAATAAATTAGAACAAATAGTGAAACAATGAGTCATCCTCTAAATGTATTAAATTATCCCTAAACTCTATTCCTTTTTATAATGTTGATCCTTATATCTATAATTGACTTTCCCATACTTTTCTTTTTTTTTCTTTTAAAAAAAATTTTTTTTTTTTTGCTTTTTGGGTCACACCCAGTGATGCTCAGGGGTTACTCCTGGCTCTGCACTCAGGAATTACCCCTGGCAGTGCTTGGGGGACCATATGGGATGCTGGGAATCAACCTGGGTCAGCCCCGTGCAAGGCAAACGCCCTACCCGCTGTGCTATCGCTCCAGCCCCTCCCATACTTTTCTACATTGCGCATCTCTCATAAGAAGTAAAGACTGAATTAACTGAAATTTCTTCTTGGAAGTCCTTGTCAGCAGAAGCAACTCAAGAATGTATTAAATGCTCGAAATACTAGTTGAAGATGCTGTGTTTTTTATTTATCTCAAAATTCATGACACAGCTCATCATTTGGCCCTGAAGAAAAGCTCAAAATATGTTTGTTAAGCAAATTAGCAAATTTGTGACTTCATGAATGATTCTTTCTCACTTCTTATCATCTAACCTACTATCCTCTCTTGTCTCTATAATCTCTGACTCTCATACACATTTCTTAATGTATTGTTGTAGATAATATTAGAGCACAGTAAAAAGTCTAGATATAGTGTATTGTGGAGGAGATATACAAATCTAACTGCTCTAGAGACAAGTCCAAAATATAAATTCCCTAAAGCATCTCCCAGATTTCTTCACAAGATTTTAAAGAAAGAAGTTCTATTTTCTTTTTCTATCTAAGCATGAAGCATGGATGTAAACAGAGAAGTTGTCACTCCAGGACCTCCTTTGACAGCAGGCACAAATTTTTTATTTGAATTATCAGAAAGAGAAAAGCAATCAATATTTTCAGCTTATAAATCCAAAAGCATATAAATAGAAAGCAAAGTCACTCAGTATTTCCAAAGAGAATAACATATTGTAAGCATTTTCTGAATGCCAATAATGTGCTGTTTGATGTACACTATTATTTGACTAATTAATATGTAAGTGTCCCTTCGTACTAAGGTTATGATAACTGAAATTCATCCAACAAGTGCAATTACAGAAATAGTCTCTTGGTCCCCTTACTTTATCAAGCTGGAGGCAAAAAAATCAAAACAGTATCTAGTTTCCTAGATGCATTTTTAATTGAGCTAATATTCCATCCCTACTCCCTTCATGAAAACAGACCAATCTCTAATTTGACAACCAAGAAAGCACATGACCTGTGTAATCTATGGTTAACCGAAACAATTCAGATTATCACCTGGTTTGAACCACTCAGTCTCTTCCTTTTCTTCTTTGGTATCTGGTATAGTTAGGTGCCAGGCATTATAGTCAGGTGTCCATATTATACATCCAACCTCCCTAGGCAAACAGGACCTATTCCTAATTTCAATCCTAGCTTCCTCCAAAATAGTTATAATACCTCTCTTGTCACCAACCCTAACTTTCTCTTTCTCTGCACCTTGTCACAGTTAATCTCTTAGTGAGTCACAGGGAGAGGGAGAGAAAAGAAGGGAATTCTTAGAATTAGACAATACATTTTCACACACTGTGTAATCAGATTACCATCTTATCAGGAGCTGATGGGTACCAGCAGTGGGAGGAGAGAGAGACAGTGCTACATATTGTCAGCTGAATTTTCAATAATAAAAAGACACTGCTCAATTCTTGATTTAACCTTTTGTCCTACACACACTATTGTTTATTTTTCAGGGTTTATTTTATACATAGGGTTTTATTTATTTATTTATTTATTTATTTATTTTGGTTGTTTTTAATCTGTGCCTTCTGGAGGACACCCACATACGGTGGCAGCAGCTGCTTCTATTAATTCCAAGCCATTAAAAAATTAAAATTAAACCAAATTACTTTGACTGGTTTAGAGCTGGAAAATAGCTGAGCCTGATTATTCCCTATGGTCATAGGCATCAGCAGTATTCCTACCTTCTATGTGACTGCTGGAAGAATATGAACGTAACATGAAACTCCAGACACGGGCTACCCTTGCAAAGAAAGACTAAACTATATGCTCTTAGGTATTCTAACTGCTCCAATCTAGATTCCTAAGTAACAGCAGGAAAAGAATAATGGGCAAGGATTAGAAGTTGGGTTCTAGTCCAAGCTTTAATCCTCGGGCATGACATTTTCCCTCTTTGTGCCTCTGTGCAAAAATGTGGTTACTGAAATGTCTACTTTATCCCTCTTAGGATTGTTGCAACTCTTGGTGAAAATGACTGGGTTGTCAAAATTACATTTGCTTGGCCAAAGTTATGGTATGTGAGGCAAATCAAAATGGTGGGTGCTTTGAGATAAGCTAGATGTTATAAATACAATTCAGACTTACTCAAAGTTTTATACCCAAGTTTTAATATCATAGAAGGAATAATAAAGATTCTGTTTATCAAGTTACTACATTGAAATATTAATATCCTTGTAGTGATCTTGCACAGAATCTAATGTACAGAAAATAATTTAAACATATAAAAATGGATAAAAGAGACTTATAAATGGGTGTTAAATGAATGTATAGAGTCATGCTCAATTCTAGTTGTGGGTTACTTACAGAAATAGAAGATTGGGCCTTTCAAGTTGGCAGGTGGGTGAAGGTTGGGTTTGGGTGGGAATACGGAAACATTAGTGGACAGAGTTGACATTGGTGGGTGGCAGGATTGGTGTTGAAATATTGTATCACTGTATCACTGTAATCCATTGCTCATCAATTTACTAGAGCGGGCACCAGTAACATCTCTATTGTGAGACTTGTTACTGTATTTGGCATTTCAAATATGCCACGGGTAGCTTGCCAGGCTCTGCCTTGCAGGCGAGATAGTCTTACTAGATTGCTGGGCTCTCTGAGAGGGGCGGAGAAATCAAACCTGGGTCAGCCACATGCAAAGCAAATGCCCTACCCGCTGTGCTATCGCTCTAGCCCAGTTTGTCTGGTTTGTCTTGTCTGGTGTTGAAATACTATACACATAAAAATAAGCTATCAATCACTTGTATCACTTGTCATCCTGTTGATCTTCGATTTGCTCCAGTGAGCACCAGTAACGTTTCCATTTATCCCTGTTACATGCTAGTGTAGCCCAATGGCATCTGCTTGCTCCAAGGAACAGGAAGAGCCTCAAACCGTTCATTCAGGGTTTTGACGAAGAAATCTGACCATCTCGTAGGTGAGTGGCCACGTGGTCTTTTGATGTCCCATGGAATCCAGTTTGTAACAGCTCTAGTCCAGCAGTCGTCTCTGAATTACATTACATGTCCAGCCCATCTGATTTTTGATGCCTTGGCAAACAAGACAGAGTCCCTGATTTGTGATCGTCGGATGGAGGTCAGAACTCCGGATTCTGTCTCTCACTTCAGTGAAATGTGATGCGATAGTATAGCTCTTTCAGTTCCTCTTTGGGATACCTGAACAGCATTCTCATCCTGTTTTTGTAGGGCCTAGGTCTCTGAGGCTTATGTTAGTGCAGGAAGAATGGTGGAGTCAAAAATGTGTGCCTGGAGCCAGAGATTCTTTGTCCTCTTACCCACTTCTTGGACGCTCTTGAAGGTGTTCCCTGCTGCTCTTTTCTTCCTGTGCATTTCTGGCATCAAGTCATTCCTCATGTTGATTTCTCGACCCAGGTATATATAGCTGCTGCATTCAGAGATGTGCATTCTGTTGAGAGCAAATGGAACGTCAGAGACTAGTTCATTTTTCATGCACATTGTTTTGCTGAGATTCAGCTGCAGTCTGACCTTTCCATATGCGCGGTCAAAGTCGGCCAGCATTTGTGCCACTTAGCTAATGTTTAGTGTTATTAGAATGATGTCATCAGCGAAGCAGAGGTGGTATAGTTGCCATCCATCTATCTTCACTCCCATTCCTTCCCATTCCAGTTGTCGCATAATGTTCTTGAGGGTGGCACTGAAGAGTTTCGATGAAATGGTATCACCCTGCCGAACTCCTCTTTTACGTCAATGATCACTTCCTTGTAGAATGGTGAGGTCTTGGTGGTGAATCTGTAATACAGCTTGCGGAGGATCTTGATGTACTAAGTTTGAACACACTGTTTGGCTAGGGCTTCGATGATCACTTCAGTCTCAACAGAATCAAAAGCCTTCTTTAAACCAATGAACATTAGACAGAACGGCATCTTGAACTCTTGTGAAACTTCGGTGAGCTTGGTCACCGTGTGGATATGGTTGATCGTGCTGAATCCTTTTAGAAACCTGGCTTGCTCGGATGGCTGTCCTTCACCTAATGTTCTGCCTATTCTACTCAGGATGACTCAAGTGAATAACTTGTAGACAATGGACAACAGGCAGATTGGGTGATAGTTGCAAATGTCGTGGATGTCTCCCTTCTTGTACAACAGAACGGTCCTGCTGGTTTTCCATTGGAATGGAAACTTGCATATGGGCCAATAGCATGTGAAGAGCTGATCCTGTGTATTGATGAATACTGGCAACAGATTCTTCAGTTGTTCGGTGTAGGATATCATTGGTTTGTCTTCTCTCCCTTGCCACAAAGAGTTTAGGTTTATCTGGTAATAATCTCTAAACATTTTAAGACAATATTGGTATGTCCTGTTTCCCTTGCCACAGGAAGCTTAGGGTTATCACAGTGCTACCAAGGCACTTTCATTCCATTGCATTTATCTGTAAACTCCTCTCCATGCTTTCTTCCCCAACCCATCTATCACCTTTTCCCCCTAATCAGACTCTGTTAACTTGTAAGGTCAGATTCCTCAGAAATTTATCATTTTGTATTTATGAGTGAAATATTGTCTTTCTCCTCTTTTTATGTTTTTTGAATAGTTTACTTTAAAGCAATGTCCTTTTTGTGTGGACAAAGAAAGACAATTGTTAATATGCTTTTATAACTTGGGATTTAATTGGCTTTGAATATCATTCATTCCCGGGTATCAGCTTTCTTGACTTAAGCCTCAGTTGCCCTTAGTTCCTAGCACCCCAAAAGCAGGGTCCTGACGAGGGACTGAAGGGACCCAGGGCAAGCTGTGTGCTATCCTCGCATTGATATGGGCCAGGCCAAAGTGCCATGATTCTTAACTCCAAGAGCTTGATCATGGACAAATGCCGTCATGATCCAAAAGCAACAATGAGACTAGGACCCTGCTAGGGCTAGGAAAGACTAATCTGGCCTGAGCACTGTATTCTGAGATCGAGATGGCCCCAGGAGAGCAATTCTATAAGCTTAACGTATCTCTTACTATGTCCATACAAAATGATTAATATTATGGCCCTTTGGACCCTGCTGTGGAGCGAGCATGATGGAAGAGCCCAAGGAAGCGCCCTTGGACTCCAAACAGCCCACTGAACTAATTCCGGCATGGGACCAGAGACCCCACGGTGCGCTGAAACAGTGGGAACCGGGCATCCCCCAATTCTTTTAACCTCTCTCTCTCTCCACTCCTCCCTCCTGAGCACAGCGCAGGATTCGCGGTTTTTCTGAGCGCAAAATGGAGACGGCGATCCAGCTGAAACGGGAGGCGCGCACGCGCTTGCGGGGACCCCAGGGGGCGGGGGCGGCGACCCCCGCCCACAGCAGATAGATACTTAAACCCACCTCCCCCACGTGTGCTTCCCTTTGGACCCTGCTGTGGAGCGAGCATGATGGAAGAGCCCAAGGAAGCGCCCTTGGACTCCAAACAGCCCACTGAACTAATTCCGGCATGGGACCAGAGACCCCACGGTGCACTGAAACAGTGGGAACCGGGCATCCCCCAATTCTTTTAACCTCTCTCTCTCTCCACTCCTCCCTCCTGAGCACAGCGCAGGATTCTCGGTTTTCCTGAGCGCAAAATGGAGACGCCGAGCCTCTCTCTAGGCTTCTCCATCTTATGAGCACCATAAAAGGGTAAAAGTTTGTAGTGATGTTATTTCTGGTTGTACTTTCCCTGGACTTTATACAGAAACCCAAAACCGCGCGGCCGCAGCAGCGGCCGCGCGACCTAATGTCATCTTAGCATCAGCAATATGTAATATGTCCCTTTTTAATGGGTCGGACTTTTGTGGGAGATCCTAACAAGAATAGTAAGTCTGTTGCTGAAATATTGAAGGCAATCAAAGTGGTAGCCATCTCTCTAGACTGAACTAAGCTATATCCCCACGCCGACTGAGAAGAAATTTTCTTTTTTCTCAGGAAGAAACGCGGCGTGGCATCAACTACAGTGTGATGTCCATTAAGCAAACAGACCTGGTGGCGTGGGAATTGGATATAAGGGGAAAAATTATGTACATGGAACAGTGGGACGCTGGTGGAATCTCGAGCCGGAGCCGATACCAGCGCAAGCCCTTCGGTTCCAGAAACTGCTTGCAGACACTCTACTAGTCTATCAACTAAGCCAGAGCCCCACGCCTGCCGATGATGGGAAATAACCATCCTTTTCGGTTTTTTTTTCCCTTGTCAGGCAGCGTGGCGATTACTAAACAGGCGTGAACTCGGTGGCGTGGGGCAAGGGGGAAAAAGAAAAGTTATGTAACAAACAGCGGGACTTAATATCTCTATATTCTTAGCAGTGGAGAACTATCAAATGCCTCCTTGGCAATAGGACTGCTTTCCTTTTTTGGGGGAAACCCCAACAACGGTAGTGAGTTGTGTGTTGAAACATGGAATGTAATCCAGATAAGGCATAAACGAAGTGAAACTTATCATGTACAAGGGTGGGGACTGGGGAGGTGGGAGGGGGCGGCAGGTATACTGGGGGGGTTGGTGATGGAAGATGGGCACTGGTGAAGGGAAGGGTGTTTGAGAATTGTATAACCGACATAATCCTGAGAACTATGTAACCCTCCACATGGTGATTCAATAAAATTTAAAAAAATGATTAATATTATGAATGCTTATATGGTAGTTTGGACAAGGAGAGGAGAAACACACCCATGGTATTTCGCCCTTAGGCGGGTCATCTTTCTGTATGAGAATCTGTCCTAGAAGCAGCATCCCCTGAGGGAAAAAATTGCGACCACACCTATGTATAAGCCCCAACCTTGGGGATTTAACTAGGCAGTAAGAGTAGGCTGGGGTTCCAGGGCAGATCCGCAGAAGCCAGATCGAGATCCAGATTCAGAGGAGAAGGAGAATGAAGTAGCATTGGGGAGGAAGAAGCAGGAGGAGAATCAGAGGAGAATGGAGATGGGAATGGAATAAACTGCAACTGAGACCAACCGGTCTGGCCCTCATTCCTTCCTCCACCTGCCGCATCGCTATCAACCTCCCCAGGGTGGGGGAAATGACTCAAGACTACCAAACGTGGGCGGTGGGGGAGAGATAGAGCGCCACTGCCTGGTGCCTTTTTTTCTGTGTATTCACACAGGTCGGGGCTGACCTTGTCTGGATTGGGTGCTGTATGCATCTTTACCAATGAAACGGTGAGTCAGATTTCAGAAGGGAGGACGTTGGAAATGACATATTCATCCTGTGGAATTTGGTATGTGGGCAGGTGGACGCGGCTATCAAAGAGATCCGAGTAAATGTCATGAATAATTCTCTCCATTGCCCTTCTGGAAGATGTGATAGATCCATCAGGATGTTGGAGGGCAGTCATCTCGGTCTTGAGGTTGGCAAAGGACAGGCGAGCATTGCGAATACTTTTTCCGGTCTGCCACATTGGTCAACACTGCTGCTCTTCTCTCTTTGAGGTCTTCCTTTATTGCTTCTCTGCACAGCTTTGCGAGCTCAGACGTTAGCTTGTGGTTGCCTGAGGCTTGTGCCAAACCACGTTGGCGAATGAGCTGGAGAGTTTCCAAAGACAGGCGTCTGTTTGTGGCTTTCCCACTTTTGGCATTCTTCGAATAGTCATAGAGGTGCTGAACCTGTTGATCGTATTCCTTGTCAATGTTGTCAATGACAGCATCTTCCCACGTTGCTGCAATAGTGCTAAAGAGCTCCCAGTTAGTGGTCATTCTGGGAATTCTCTTCTTAAACTTAAACTTTGCAGACCTTTCTCCCCACTTTGTAAATTAGAATTTTGCATGAAGGAGATGGTGGTCCAATTCCGTTTGGAATTTTGGGACAACAGTGACATTGGTCAGGCAAAACTGCTGATTGAATATGATGTGGTCAATTTTGTTGCGGAACTGTCCACCGGGAGACTCCCATGTCCAACGTTTAGATTCAGCCTTCTGAATTGTGAGTTACTGTGAATGGTCTTGATCGACATGATGAACTCAGACAGTCTCTCACCCTGTTCATTCCATTCTAGGACATGGATCTCAATGTGGAGTTCATCGGGTGATCTTCTCTGTCCTATCTTGGCATTAAAATCACCGACAATGACCTTGTAGAAGTTGTGGTCTTATTTACAGAACTTCTCCAGCTCCATGTAGAACTTCTCAATTTCTTCTTTGTTAGAGTTGAATACTGGTGCGTAGACGATGAAGATAGAAACTGCCGGCGGTGAGCCACATTTATTTAAGCATATTTGTCTGATTCAGGCTCCTAGGCATTTGAATGAATCAATTCTCATGGACAAGTTCATGTTGACAAGGACACGGATGCCACTGATGCCTCTGCTGTTGCATGTTCCAAGGAACAGTTCTTCTCCAGTATTCTTTGACAGTTCTTTCGACACTGGAGAATCTATCAATAACTTTGTAAATAACAATTTTTAATTAAATATTAAAAAGGAGAAAGAAGAAAAGTGCCTGCCATAAAAGCAGGGGAAGGGTGGGAAGAAAGCAGGGGACATTTTTGGGAAACATACACTAGTGAAGGGACAGGTACTGAAACATTATGTGACTGAAACCCTATCATAAACTTTATAACTCTGTATGTCACTGTGATTAGATAAAAAAATAAAAATTTGAAAGTTTTTTTTAAATATCTAGTGTAATTTAGAGTAGAAAAACATGTGGCCTTAGGTTCTAACATATTTATAAGTTATGAAACCTTGGGCTTCTGTCTCCACTTCTATAAATTGTAACTCCACTTAGATAATGAATTCAAATGAGTTTTGAAGACTGGAATTTAGATTAGTACCTTCCCTATCACACTTTATAATACTAACTACAGTTATTACCAGGTTCTGTAATGAGTAGCTGACACTACCTTCTACATCTTGGTTCAGAATCACTTTCCAGTTTGTAGAAAACATGCTTAGGGAATGAAACGGGGAAAAGCGGGTAGTATCATACAGCAATGTCAACCAGAGGGTTATATGACTCCTCTGTGGGCTCTGGGAGTATTAAGAGAGCCAGGGGCAAAAGTATGTAATCAGGGGTATGGGATGGGGGATGAGGTGTCATAGTAGTAGACGATAGGACCAATTGATAAGACAATGAAGCCATGAGAAGAAAACAAGGTTGGATGGGGGCCACTGTTGGAAAAATAGTTGGATAATATTGGTGTAAGGGACAAAGTAAAAAGTGGCAGGGATAGGAAGTCATCAAAATATATGGTTACAAAAGAAAACCAATAATACTATTTTTCTTGATCCTACCTGAACACAGTGAAATCAATGCCACCTTTTCAAAGAGTCCAGATATAGGAGGGCAGTTAACATCTTCACATCTCAAACAGTGGTGCATAATGTATTCAAAGCTCTTGTCTCATTTGGCAGAGCTACTAGTGAGTTATTCCCTGATCCACATACCAATTTAAAAGACACATGGAGTCACTGTGTCATAGCTATAGGGTGGATTAGAAAGTGTGGACATTATAGGTTGTATTAATATGGGATATACTCAGAAACTGCTAATATGCTTATATTTATATTATATTTAAATTTTATATTTATATTTATAAATATAAAGATATATAAAAGATGTTAAAGATATAAATATAAATATTTATAAATATAAAGTAAAATAATATAAATAAATCTTATATTATTTCCTTTGATTAAATTAAATAAATGTTTGAATTGAGGCAACACTGGTTTATAATGCTGTTGTATATCAACCCTAAGTGTTTTAGGCTTCATCAGTGAATTGCCCCCTTTCTTCCTCCTAGAGAAGTTTAACATACTCTTGCTAGCATCCCTAACTTATTTCCCCTATAGCCTTTTTATATTTTACTATAGAGCAATGTTCTTTGGTTAAACACAGAAAGACCATTATTACAATCATCCTAATATCTGGGAGTTTGAAATGTATCTGCTCCTAGGCATAATTACTTGGTCACAGTTTCTGTAGTTCCTCCCACCCCAAAAGGGAGGTCCCGCCATGGGACTGGAATGGACCCGGGGTGAGAGGCAAAGATACCTGCCATCGAAATTGGACATTCTAGAAAGCATAAATTCATGGTCTTGATGCAAACTGTTACAACCTAAGAGACAGGACCCCCATGGGGAAGGACAAGCTGAACTGGCCTGAGAAATTATTCTGGGATTTATGGTAAAAGCCGTGCTTGCTCTCAGAGCCCAGAGAACTAAGTGTTAAAAGCCTTGCTTACTCTCAGCCCAGAGAACTAATTGTTGGGATCTTTATCTCAATTGTTGGTATCTTTGTCTCTTACTGTGTTTATCCGAACAACTGCAAGTATTGATAACTTATACAACTGGATGGAAAGATAAAAGCAATGTAGATGTCCCTGGGAGACAGAGTGCCTTCTTGAGTTGATCTCCCCAAGAGAATTTCCTCTGCCAAATTTTTATCTATGTAAATGACCAATTACACCTGTCCTTACCTCAGCCCCCCTTCAGATGCTCTATAAGTGTGCTAGCAACTCTGCACTAAATGAGCCATTTTCACCATCAGACTGTGGACCCCATCCTTCCCATCTCCCAGTCTCTCTGTGCCTGCTGGGGAGCACTGGGGAGGTAGGGAGGTGGGGAGGTGGCTCAGGGCTATTGAAGGCACACACATGTCCAGCAGCAGGAGCAGCCCCCGTGATCTCCTCTTTGATCTCACAGATGCAAATGTTTATGAAAGTTACATGTACCATGTTGTCATACCACAGCTGCCACCAAAATGTTAATATCTTTCCTTGTTTATCATAAAAGATTGATCAGTAACAAGTTAAAAAAATACAAAAATTCAGGTTTTTAAAGCTCGGCAGTAATTTTCAAATTTTTTATGAAATCGTGTTAACCAAGTAGATAATGTCAGTATTTATGATTCATTGTAGGGGTGTACTGAATATAACATAACATAAACAAGTAGAGAATGTCAGTATTTATGATTCATTGTAGGGGGTGTACTGATAACATAACCATATCAAACTATAAAATAGAAATCTGCTGAAGACATATCAGTATCTATTTGATTTAAAGAAAACACTTATCCAAAGATTACAATTTTTATACACAAGAGCAAAAAACCTAAAGAAAAGTGATTGAAATTATTTTATTTTAAAATGATAACCATATAATTTGAATGAAGCTACAGTTTAGATTGATATGGAATGTCACTTTTTATTTAGAGTACATGAATATGCTTCTAAAATCACTTATTTCTGATTTTAATTTTCTTATATATAAAATGATAGTTATTAAATTTTTTTCTCTACTAACAGAAAACTAAGTTTTATGTCAATGTCATCAGATGTTTCAAATAGAAAATATCACTTGTATGACTTGTCATCCCGTTGCTCATCAATTTGCTTGAGCAGGTGCCAGTAATGTGTCCATTTGTCCCTGTCACATGCTAGTGTAGCCCAACGGCATCTGCTCACTCCAGGAATATGAAGAGCCTCAAATCGTTCATTTAGGGTCTTGACCAAAAAGTATGACCATCTCATAGTGGGCAGCCACATGTACTTCTACCAACTGGATTCCACTGGATCCTGTGAAATCCAGTCAGTAACAGCTCTAGTCCAGTAGTCGTCTCCAAATCGCATTATGTGTCCAGCTCATCTGACTTTTGACGCCTTGGCAAACGAGACAACGTCCCTGATTCTTGATCACCGATGGAGGTCAGAACTCCGAATTCCTTCTCTCACTTGAGTGAAACATGATATTGCAAGCATAGCTATTTTGATTCCTCTTTGGGAGACCCAAATAGCATTCTTATCCTGTTTTTGTAGGGCCCAGGTCTCTGAGGTGTATGTTAGTGCAGGAAGAATGGTGGAGTTGAAAAGACATGCCTGGAGCTGATGGTTCTTTGTCCTCTTAACAATCTCTTCGACATTCCTGAAGACTTCCACTCCACTCTCTTCCTCCTGCACAGCTCAAGTGCCAGGCATTAGTCATGTTGAGTTCTCAACCTAGGTACACATAACTGCTCCATTCAGAGATGTTCGTTCCGTTGAGAGCAAATGGGATGTCAGGAACCTAGTCTGCTTCTCATGAACAGTGTCTTTGTGAGATTCAGCTGCAGTCCGACATTTCCATATTCATGGCTAAAGTCGGCCAGCATTCATGCTGCTGGGCTAATGTTTGGTGTAATTAGATCAATGTCATCAGCAAAATGAAGGTGCTGTAGTTGCCAACCATCTATCTTCACTCCCATTCCTTCCCATTCCAGTTGTCGCATGACATTTTCGAGGGTGGCACTGAAGAGTTTTGTTGAAATGGTGTCATCCTGCTGAACCCCTCTCTTTACGTCAATGATCACTTCTTTGTAGAATGGTGAGATTCTGGTGATGAGTCCATAATATAGCTGAGTTCATAATACAGCTCATGGAGGATCCTGATGTACTAAGTTTGAATGCTCTGTTTGTCTAGGGCTTCAATGACCACTTCAGTCTCAACAGAATCAAAGGCCTTCTTGAAATCAATGAACATTAGGCAAAGGCATCTTGAACTCTTGCAAAACCTGAATAAACTTGGTCACCGTGTGGATATGGCCGAGCGTGCTAAATTCTTTTCGGAACCTGGCTTGCTTGTCTGGTTGTCCTTTCTCTAGTGTTCTGCCAATCTTATTCAAGATGACTCGAGTGAACAACTTGTAGATGACAGACAACAGGCAGATCAGGCGATAGTTGCTGATGTCATGGATGTCTCCTTTCTTGTACAACAGGACAGTCCTGCTGGTTTTCTATTGGGACAGAACCTTGCATTCAGCAGGTAGTGTATGATGAGCCGAGCCAATGTATTGACGAGTACTGGTGGCAGATTTTTCAGGTGTTTGGGTCTGACCTTGTCTGGACCGGGTACTGTACACTTCTTTAACGATGAAACGGTGTGTCGGATTTCGGAAGGTAGGACGTTGGCAATGGCATTTCCATCCTGCAGAATTTGGTATGTGGGCAGGTGGACATGGTTATCGAAGAGATCTGAGTAGAAGTTGTGGATAACCTTTTCCATTGTCCTTCAGGTTGTCGGAGGGCAGTCATCTTGATTTTATAGTTGGTGAAGGACCAGCTTCTGCTGCACTGGCCAATACTGCTGCTCTTCTCTCTTTGAGGTCTTCCTTTATTGCTTCTCTGCACATCTTTGTGAGCTCGGATATTAGCTGGTGATTTCCTGAGGTCCATGCCAGACCATGTTGGCGAATGAGCTCGAGAGTTTCCGAAGACAGGAGTCTGTTTGTGGCTTTCTCTCTCTCGGTGTTTCTTACACAATTGTGGAGGTACTGAACCAGTTGATCGTATTCCTCTTCAATGTTGTCAATGACAGCATATTCCCATACTGCTGCAATAGTGCCAAAGAGCTCCCAGTTGGTGTTAGTTCCAGGAGTTCTCTTCTTAAACTTTGCAGCCCTTTTTCCTCACTTGGTGAAGTGAAATTCGCACAAAGGAGATGGTGTTCTGATCCCATTTGGAATTTTGGGATAACAGCAACATCAGTTAGGCAAAACTGTTGATTGAATATGATGTAGTCAATTTCGTTGTGGAACTGTCCACCGGGAGACTCCCATGTTCAACTGTTTAGATTCAGACTTCTGAAACTGCGAGCTACTGTGCATGGTCTTGGTCAACATGATGAACTCAGACAGTCTCTCACCCTGTTCGTTCCACTCTAGGCCATGAGTCCCAATGCGGAGTTCTTTAGGTGACATTCTCAGTCCTATCTTGGCATTAAAATCACCAACAATGACCTTGTAGAAGTTGTGGTCTTCTTTATAGAACTTCTCCAGCTCCATGTAGAATTTCTCAATTTTTTCTTTGTCATAGTTGGATGTTGGTGTGTTGTAGATGACAAAGATAGAAACTGCCGGCTGTGAGCCACATTTATTTAAATGTAATCGTCCAATTTGGGTTGTTTGGCATTCAAATGAATCAATGCTCATGTCTAAGTTCGTATTGACAAGGACACCGATACCATCGATGCCTCTACTGTTGCATGTTCCGAGGAATAGTTCTTCTCCAGTGTTGAAAATGGCGTGATGTGTTCGATATCTTCTCATCTCGGTCAATCCAATGATGTCGTACTTGATCTTCTGTGCTTGCACCATCAGGTCCTCAATGGATGTTTCCGATGCCAGCATATGTGCATTAAAAGTGCAAACAGTCATTTTAGTACTTCTTTGTTTTGGCAGACTAGTTTGGCCCTGAGATTTTAGCAACCTCTCCTTGCTCATCCTTCTCAATGCTGCCATATTGGGGGATCTTCCAGGGTCAAGGGAATGAGGCCCATTTTTGTTACTGTTTTAGGCATATCGAATACGCCAACGGGTAGCTTGCCAGGCTCTGCCATGTGGGTGACATGTAGGGAAGTGGCCCCCTTCCTACTTCTCACTTATCTACAATACTTCTACAAATAGAAAATAATCTAACTTAATTTTAAATTAAGTATTATTTTCATCTAATTCATGGAATCAAAGTAAAGCTTTTGAAAACCACTTGCTGGTGGTAATACACTGTTTCAATAGAAATGACATTGGTAATTCTGTTTTTATTATTTTAAGTTGAACTTTTAAAAAATTACTAATTTTTGTTATGGTAACCTGAATATCAATTTTGGAAAAGACAAAATTTTGGTTAAGTCAACAAACTTATGGAAGAGTAATTTGTTTTTTTAAATTTTCAAATATTGAGGGTTTTTTTAGTAAAAACTTTAAGCTCAATATTTTGAGCTGTCCATATATATCATAAATGTATCCAGAGGCTTTTATTTTTTACATCATAATTGAACACAACTTTATCAAAATTTATAGTAAATAAGCTATACAATTCTTTGGAGATTCTAATGCTAAACTATATGATGTTTTTTAGTTTCATAAAAGCTGGCCATGCTCTTGCTTATTTATTTATTTATTTATTTATTTATTTATTTTTTAGTGTCTGCCATCAATGGCAGATTCTGAGACTTTAATAAGATGCTTTGTTAATCAATGCTGATTTTGTCTCATTTTATTTTTGTTAATGAGTCCTTTAAATTTTGTTAATAAGACATCCAAAAATTTTGGTTGTATTTTGTTCAGAATAAGCTGGAAATATTTAATCAAATATTAAACAAATAGAACTCTGAAGTATTTAATATTTTAAAGCTTTTATCAAATTGTAATTATTGAATAAAAATCTTGCAAACAAGGATACACAACACTAATCTTTACAAAAGTAAGGGAGGAACTGTTGAAATTAAATGATTAAAACAGAACTGCAATGTAAGATTTAACTTCAAAAGTCAGTGATTATTCTGTGAAATATTTCACGTTAGAAGAATTATTTAATTTTCTTTTCTCAGGGGCACACCTGGCTATGTTCATGGGTTACTCTTGGTTCTACACTTAGGAATTACTCCTGGCAGTTCTTGGGGAAACCATATGCGATGCCAAGGATCAAACCTGGGTCAGCTGCAGGGAAGGCAAGCACCCTACCAACTGTACTATCTTTAAGTGAAGCTCCAGAGTGAAATGAAATTGAGAAAGTCTAAATTTTTGCAAAATCTGTCTTTAGTAAACACCCCAAAATTTCAAGAAGCATTTTTAAAAACATGCAATCTTATTTTAAAAAAAAAGTATTCATGAGTACTCAGGCCACTTGGTTGGAGAGAGTACATGCCTGTATTGTTACCCCAGAGGACAGGAGTTCAATCCATGGTTTTTGTACTTGCTGCACACGATTCTGATGACTCTGCAGTTTGTGCCTGGCAATTCCTGCTGTTTGTGATCTTTGCTGTGACAAGTGATTTCTGGTTGACCCATAGTCAAAGGTGTGTAAGCACTGAAACTAAAGGGTTGCTCTCCTCAGTGAGCACCACAATCAAAAGGATGTTGAGTAAGTACTATGGCCAAGAAGGATGCTCACTGTGAGCATATGTACACACAACACAGCTTCTGTGTGCACTACAGTCAGAATGTGTGTGGGTACCACAATTGAGTGTGATCACTAGTGAGCATGTGTACAAGCACTTCAACCAAAGGAGTATGGCAAGCACCAAAGTCTGATGTGCTGAGTAAGCCCAGCAAGCACTACAAGTAGGCCTTAGGCACAACAGATTCAGGTATGCTGATAATGTTCATCACCATTACAACAAACATAAAGGAAAAGGAGTGAGATTCTGGGGGAGTTAGAAAAAGAAAGGATAAAATGTATCCAAAAAGATTTCCCTGAAGGGAGTACACAAGACAAGAGATAACCATGTATAAATATTTGGACAGAAGTGTTTATGTATTACTATCATTGGCAATATCTTCTACTTAGAAAATTTTGCCCTAAAATTTTCAGGTGCCTCAGTACTTACAGAGATGATGCTTTATAATTAATATTAAGATACAAATAGAATATATAGAATAATCAGTTGAATGTGTCAACAATTTCAAACTTATCATTCATAAAATGCAATTTTGAGGACAACAAGCAATTGCACAAAAAACTAAGAATAACGAATCATATTAGAAAAGTTGTATCACTGTGTCACTGTCATCCCGTTATTCATCGATTTGCTTGAGCAGGCACCAGTAAGGACTCCATTGTGAGACCTGTTACTGTTTTTGGCATATTGAATATGCCATGTGTAGCTTGCCAGGCTCTGCCATGCGGGCAAGATACTCTTAGTAGTTTGCTGGGCTCTCCGAGAGGGACGGAGGAATCAAACCCTGGTCTGCCGCGTGTAAGGCAAACACCTTGTCCGCTGTGCTATCACTCCAGCCCATTAGAAAAGTTAGTATTCACAAAACTACCAATAAAGTGAATATAACTGTTGCTAACAATTGATTACAGATGTAAATGTCAATAAGAACTACATGACTGAAAGACAGAAGCGGCAACACAGTAGCTTTTGAATAGTGGGCCCCAAGCTGGAGGTTTTTCCAAACTAGTGATGCAAGCTAAAAGGACCTAATACCTGAATTTACAGGTTAGACGGCTGGTGGAGTGGCTTCCCTAACCACTTAATCTACCCCAACCATATCTCATAAGAACCACAAATTGGAATTCTCACCTAGGCAGCCTGACCATTCCAACCACATTAGGCCCATAGTCCATTAGCTGCTACTTTAATTAACATTCCCTCCAAAACACAAAGGCGATGCTGAGCACAAGAATCTGAACTACAAAGGTCCCTACAGAAAACTACCAAGCTTAGTGAGTGAAGATGCTAGCCCAGATGATTCAACCAGTAATAAGGAGCTAAATAACCTCTCTGCTAAGAAATTTAGAAGGGAGTGTTAAAGATGCATAAGAAGCTCAAAGAGACAATGGAACACACTGCCAATAAAATACAAGAGGATATGAGAGTAGGAATGAGGAAAATACAAACAGAAATGACAGATATGAAAAGCCTGGCAGGTGAAGATGAAAAACTCACTGGAAGTCCAGCAGCAGAGTAATAACTGCTAAGGACAGAATCAGTGAGCTCCAAGATAAAGTGCAGAGATTTTCCAGACAATAGCAGAAGATTTAAAAGCGCCTGAAAACAAACCAACAAACCACAAGAGAATATTTGGATAAATTCAAGAACAAATAAGTATCATTGGGGTGCCAGAGTGGCAGGAAGAAAATCCAAATGAAGCAACTGTCAATGCCATCATTGCTTAAAATTTCCCAGAGCTGAAGAGTGAATGCACCCAGATACAGGAGGCCTGAAGGGTACCAGCTAAAAGAAATTCAAATAAAAATACGTGAAGATCAGAATAATGGAAACCATAGACAGAGATATAATACTAAAAGCAGCAAGATCAAAGAAGGAAATTTCATATAAAGGAAAATCTTTTATATGTACAGGAGACTTATCTGACAAAACCCTCCAGGCCCAAAGACAGTGGTGGGATGCACTGAAAAAACTCAATACAATGAATGCCTCACCAAGAATACTTTACCCAGCTGGATTATCATTCATATTTGAAGGAACAATACATAGCTTCACAGATAAACACACCAAAGTTTTGCAGAAAGATGGGACAAAACCCCCAAATAATAATCTTTTTGACTGTCAACAGGATAAATGGACCAATTAAGAGACAGAGTTGCTGGATGGAACAGAAAATTAAATTCAATACTCTGCTGCCTTCAGTAAACACATCTGAACAGTCAGAGCAAACACACACTCAAAGCCAAAAGCTGGAAAAAAATTCCTCAAGCAAACAACCAGCTCATAAAAGTTGGGGTGATCATACTAGTATCAGATACCAAGATACCTTCTTCAGACTGAAGAACGTTATAAGAGACAGTGAAGGTCATTTCTTAATGATCAAGGGATCTGTACACCAGGAAGAACTCACACTCCTAAATGCATATGCACCTAATGAGGGACCAGCAAAAAATTTAAAACAACTGCTAAAGACTCAAAGAAAGACATTGATAACAACACAATAATAGTTGAGATTCAACACTCCTTTGTCACTCCTCAAGATTAAAGATCAGCAAGGACATGAGAGAAGAAGAGAGGGAGTTAGTAGATATGTATAGGAATTTTAATCCCCCCAAAGCAGACGGAATATACATTCTCTTCCAGTGCACATGGGACATTTTTCAAAGTAGACAAAATGCTGAATCACTAAACATACATCCATAAAATTAAGAGGATAGAAATTGTATCAACTATATTTTCAGATCATGATGCACTGAAAGTTAGACCCAGAAATGAGAATCAAAGCAAAAACCTGGAAATGAAACAGCTCTCTACTGAACAACCAGTGGTTTACGGAGGAAATCAAGATTCCTGGAAACAAATGAGAATGAAGACACAAGCTACCAGCACTTGTTGGACACAGCAAAAAGAAGCGTTAAGAGGAAAGTGTATAGCTCTGTAAGCATTCATCAGGAAGGAAGAGCCCACATAATTAAACCTCACAGTTTAAGGTCTTGGAAAATGACCAACAAAAGGAGCCCAAACGAGGCAGGAGGAAAGAAATAGTAAAACTTAGAGTGGAAATTACCAAAGTAGAAGACCAAAAAATAATCCGAAAGATCAACAAAACCAAGAGATGGTTCTTTGAGAAAATAAACAAGATAAACCACAAGGAAGTCTCACAAAGAGATAGAGAGAATCCTAATAAACCAAATCAGAAAGGAAAGGGGGGGCATCACAACAGAAACCACAGAAATTCAAAAGATCATCAGATATTTTGAGAATTTTATGCCATTAAACAAGAGAACCTCAAAGAAGTGGATAAATTTCTGGACTCCTATATCTTCCAAGGCTGAACCAAGATTTGTAATACCCTGAACAGACCCATCACTATCGTGGAATTGAAGTGGTAATCAAGTCTCTCCCAAAACAAAAACCATGGCCCAGATGGATTGACTAATATATTCTTCCAAACCTTTAAAGGGGACCTACTCATGATAGTTTTCAAATTTTTCCAGGGAACAAGAAATAGAAACATTTCTAAACAGTTTCTATAAGGCAAGTATCATCCTGATAGCAAAAGCAGATAGACACCACACACACAAAAATAGAATTATAGGTTAATATCCCTGATGAACACAGACGCAAAGATCCTCAACAAAATATTAGCAAATAGAATCCAACGACTTATCAAAAACATCATATTCCATGACCACATAGGATTCATCCAAGAAATGGCAAGGATAATTTAACACTCGCAAGTCAATCAACATACTCCAACATATCAACAAAAATACCTACATTTATTTATAGAATATAAACAACCATTTTACGTTACTACATATGAATTCTATTAATTTTATTTTGAAATTAAATTTGATTTTGTAAATAGTTTCCTTTTAAGTACAATGTAATAAAACAACTGATGATTGGGGTGCGAAGATAGTACAGCAGACAGAGTGCCTGCCTTGCCTGCGGCTGGTCAGAGTTCAATCATTGGCATTGCATGTCCTTGAGTACCATAATCTCTGTGTACAGAACAAGAATAAGCCTGAGAACTGCCAGGTGTGACCCAAATCGGAAAAAAAATGAGGGTCAATCAATAATGAATTTCAAAAGACATACAAAATTTTGTTTTCAGTTTCTTTGCTCTCTTTTAACTGGGATAATAGCTTTTACTTTTAGTTTGAACAATAAAATATGTGGCCATTTATCCACATTGTAATCTTCTCCACATTGCTTCTCCAAAGTGCCTCAAAGTTGCTTCAGACTTAGCTGACAAACTACTCTCCTCCTCTCACCTGAAAGCAACACTAACTCAATACATAGTTTAATAATTTTCATCAAGACAACTGAACAAACCAGAAACCTGAGTTATCGTTGATGGTTTTCTCAACTCTTTTCTTCTTTTTACCTTTCATTAAAAGCTGCCTGAAATCTTCCTATGTTGGTACACCCAAAGGTTGTGAGGCGTAGAACATAAATTTAAGAATTTAATAAAAGCTGTGTTGTTGGATTGCTTATAAAGTTTACACTTGTGACACTAGGGATAAAAAAGTGCAGTGATGCAGCCACTGGGATCACACTCAGCATGTGGTGATGGCATCACTAAGTGAGCTCAAGGCCACACTCACTTGCAAGGCAGATGCTCTATCATGGAACTACATCATTGGCGCCCCTGATTTACATTTTTTGCCACATCCAGTTATGCCCAGGTATTACTCTGTGTTCAGGGATCACTTCTCTGGTGTCTTGGATTAATTAAGCATGCATTAGCCACATGCAAGGCAAGTACCCTGACCTCTGTATGATGTCCCTAGCCCTTGCTTTATATGTTTTTAATTGTTCAAATAAATTTTTAATTATATTATTTAATTACTGAAAAAATGAGATTCAAACTACAACCTCTGAACTTTGTAATGTGCCTGTCAAAGTAAGGGAGGGGACAGGGGAGAGGAGGAGAGTAAGGACTGAGATAACACTGGTAAAGTTGACACTGATCAATTGGTGCTAGAACATTATATGTTTAAAACTCAACTATTAATAACTTTGTAAATCATAATTCTAGAATTTTTGTTTTTTTAGTTGGTTTGGGACCACATCCAGGTGTGCTCAGGGCTACTTCTAGCTCTACCCTCAAGGCTCATACCTGGTGAGACTCAGGGAGACCATCTGTTACAATGCCTCCAGTTATAGTACCAGAAAGATAGTACAGCTGTGTAGGGAATTTGCCTTGCACATAGCTGACCCCGGTTGGATCCCAAACACTATGGTCTCTGAGCAGTACCAGAAGCAATAATCTCTGTGCACAGAGCCAGGAGTAAACTCTGTGGACAGAGGCAGGAGGAAGCTCTAAGCACAGAGCCAGAAGAAAGCCTTGAGCATAAAGCCAGGAGGAAGCCCTGAGCACACAGCCAGGAGGAAGCCCTGGACACGACCAGGTGTTGTCCACTCCCCTAAATTATCAGCATATTATTAATATAGGCCTTTATTGCTGTGAATTTCTTCCTTACTACAACTTTTGCTGTGCCCCATAGATTCTGGTAACTTGTATCTTCATTCTCATTGGTTTCAAAAAATCTTTTTATTTCATTCTTGATTTCCTCTTTGATCCAGTTGTTTAGCATTGCTTTGTTCCACTTCCAGATTTTAGAAATTTCCCCCTTCTTTTTGTGATTAACTTCTACATTCATGGCCTTGTGGTTTGAAAGATATTTTGTATGATTTCTATATTTGTAAATGTACACTTGAGTTATATCTAGTAATATGATCTATCCTGAAGAATGTTCCATGTCCACTAGAGATGAATGTGTATTCAGATTTTGGGGGATGGAGAACTCTAATTATAGTAAGCCAAATTATTCTAGCTTCTTGTTAAACACTCTTGTCTCTTCTCTTTACTGATACTCCATCTGGTTGATCTGTTTATTGGTGAAAGTGGGAAGGACTAGTAAAGAGAGGCTTCAAAAATCTTAGGGCTAGGATGAATGGAGACCTTACTGAGACTGCTCGAGAAAATTGACGATCAATGGGATGATGATGATGATGATGATGATTTAATGAAAGAATTATTATTTAAAACATTACTGACAGTTGATATTTAGACATAAGATTATAGCATTAATCCTACCACTGGTGTCAAATTCCCTCCACAAGTACCCAAGTTCCTCCCACCCATTCCCATCCTGCCATCTTGACAGATACATTTTAAAGTTTGGTAGTTGGAATTTGGATTTCATATTTACAGTATTGTTGAGTCTGTGCTTTCAATATATTTCTACATCATTCCTTCTTATTTCTGATGTACTGAGGTCCCCAAATCCTGCTCCTCTGTTTCCTTTATCATATTCTTCCTTAACCCCTTGTTTCATTTCCCTTTCTTCCCTATACTCTGGAGTCAAGAATGATATAGGTATCCCTCCTTTGGTACATCACATTTCCTTATTCAGTTATTCTGAATATATATCACAGCCACACACACTATTATTCATGTACTTAGTATACATGCACTTAGCACAATAGCTAAAATATAGAATCAACATAGGTGTCTAACAACAGATGAGTGGACACAATGGAATGCTATGCAATGGTAAGAAATGATAAAATTATATTATGTTAAGTGAAGTAAGTCAGAAGATGGACAAACTCAGGACAATCTCACTTATCTGTGGTATATCAGTTTATACTTTTAATGGAGCACCTTATTACTGAAGCAACCTGTTGTGAGGAGGTGCTGAGTAGAGTATGAGTGTGTAGGTGAGGGGGTCAAGAGAGGGAGAACAGAGAGGTAAGAGGTTTGATTGTCAATGGCCTGCATGAGACAAGAATTCTGAGCTCATGATTGGTAAGTGGGTTCTCTGCAGAGAGAGTTAGGATAGGTATTGTAGTAGAGGGGTTTCAAAGCTCTGCCAACAATTATTTTGCAGTGATTTAATACTAGGTTTCTCAGAAAATCTATTAATCGCCTAAAACATGGACTTCCTTCCTTTATAGTGCAGGTTGACATATAATGAAGATATTCTTATTTGTCTTTGGATTATTCCTATTTCTCCTTCCATAACCATAAGATCACAGTTTTTAATTCAAAAGGCTTTATCACTTAGTATTATCATTTGAAGAGCCACTTCAAATGAGGTCTCCAGTTTGTGAATGTAAGGCTTAAGATGGTTCACTAGACTAAGGGCTCTCATCCTAATGTACTCCTCACACAAAGTGGTTATCTACTATCACCACTTGCAGAATTTGGTACTATAGAACCAAGGGTGGAGGTGGAGGGCTAGCAGTAGGGAAACAGGACCATCTGAATTAACTGATTTACCACTCCCCCCACCCCACCTTATCATCATCCTGTGCTATACACACTAAAAAAAAATTCTCACACAGAGAGCTTAACAACCAAGATGAAATGAAAATCCTATAGAAAGCCTGAGGAATAAGTAGGCCATAAAAGTATTCAGGCCTGTTGCTCCAGGTAGTCAGAAAATGACCTAAATTCTGGGTTGCCATATTCAGAAACTTAGCCAAAATTTCAAAGTGAAAAATGATCAATTATGAAAACTAGATTTCTAAGCTAGAAATGAGAGCCAATAATGTTAGAACCGAGACTGAGTCAGCAACTAAGTAAGTAGATTGCCAAGGAGAAAAATGAGGAGGGCAGAGAGCATGGGTTACAAGTGACATTCATTTCTCCAAGGCAGAAAGTACAATCTACATGTTGAGTGGATAACGATGGGATCAGAATCACTGATGAAGAACACAGAATTACTCAGCAGAGATAATTATATGACAGTTTCTAAACCAATTCATGTGGAAATTATTGTTTCTTACTATGATGAAGGGAAATGAAACTATTCTGCTAGAAATGAAAATCTGACAGAATTATAAGGGGAGAAGAATTTTGAGGGAATTTTGAGGGAATTTTAGTCTTCAGATAGTGTAGGAGAGAGCAAAATGTGAAAAGTGAAAATGCCCTGATGACCTCTGGAAGCATAAGTAGTGGTAAGCTATGAGGTAAGGGATGCGAGCTGAAGAGACAAAGAACAGATGGAACAACAAAGACGGAAATGGCACAGTTTTGGGAAGGGCAGATATAGAGGATGAATATTTTCCCTTATGTCAGTGTAAAAATAGTTATTATAATTATAATAATAAAGTTCGAAGCAAAATGGGTTCAGAAACATGCACCAGGGTATCGAGGTCTGTACAAGGATATTGGAATAAATGCTACCATGGAAGTGAGAGGTGAAGGTAAAGGAAATATTGATCATACTAGTTGAGAGGCTGATCAGGGCATGCCAAGAAGTAGGCATGATTCTAAGAGAAAAGTTCTGGAAACTGGAGGAACTTTATTTGGTTTGGACTAATATGTGCTGAACTCAAACCACAGATTCTTTTCTTTTGATAATTTATTTAGTTTTTAATTGGTGAGTCACAGTGAGGGTACAGTTACAGATTCACACATTTTCGTGCTTGTTTTTCCCTCATGCAATGTTCGAGAGCCCATCCCTCCACCAGTGTCCATTCTCCACCACTTATGAACCCAGTATCCCTCCCACCTCCCTATCCTATCCCCCCCACCCTGCTCCGCCTCTGTGGCAGAGCATTCCAATTTGTTCTCTCTCTCTCCTTTTGGGAGTTTTCAAACCACAGATTATTAATAGCAAGAGATTACTGTCTATACTGCCAGTCTAAAATTATTTACCTTCATTCTCAGTTCCTTGGAGAAGTCTTCTTCCCACACACACTATCTCCAGCCTGCCACTAAATTCCTATAATAATATGAATCATATTTCATTATAATTTAGCACTGCTCTTCCATGTTTCATTAGAGTTAATTCATATCTTGATTTTCATATTATGAAGATACAGTGGCTAACTCAAATCTGGTACACAACTATTACAAAGAAGTAATTTTTATTAAATGAATTAATGGTGAATAAGTCAGGGATTAACCAAAGATAAACTTGAAAAGAAGAGTATGAGTCAGATCATGCAGTGCCAGATCATGTGGGCCAGATTGTAGAGAGAAAATTGACCCTAAAAGAGGTAAAGAGCTAGCATAAATATATTATACATACATATGCAGTGACCCTTTGTACTTAAGGCCTATCCATTCCTAAAAGAGCACAGCTATATCTCAAAAGGTTATTCTCTTACCAAGTAATTGACTTTGATTTGTAAGGATCAGTTGTGATATTTTGATCTTCAACACATGAGAGACAGTGTCTGAATCAATTTCTTTCATGTTACTGTGAATGCACAGATTTCTTTCTATACCACTGATATTCAGAGTTAAAATTATATGAAAGATCTTTCATACTTCAGTGGACTTATTAATTTCAGATGCTCTGAATTCATGCACTTCACCACCTCCCACTTTCCAGGGTTATTATGTTAATTAAAATAATAAAATAGACTCAATAAAGAGCTTCTGGTAATTGAAATGAGTAAATGAACTTTGCAAGTCATCTACCATATTCCAGAAATTTGGGAACCCAAAACATAGAAAGTGTTGATCATTTTTTTTTGCCCTACTAAGATAATTGCTCTTTGAAAGACTTTCTAATCTATTTGTGAGATGTACAAACCTTCATACAGATAAAGAACATACTATTGAACAGAGAAAAGATATATTTAGGCATCAGTGTTCTCAAACACTTTTTAAAAGTTTATTTGAAAGTACTTTCTTTATAATAAAGTTAGCAGATAGCAAAATATGTCGAATAAAATTCAAATGGCAAGAAACAGGGCAAAAGGGAGTTCAAATGTTTCATTTTACATCTGGAGCTTGGATATGAAAATGGCAAAAACAAATACACAGGAGTTTAGAGCAAAGCCGAGAACTCCTCTTCCAGTTATAAATATTTTGTTCAACGATCAAAAAATCATCATGCATAATTGTGCATGCTGAGGCAAATTAAGTACATAAAGTTACTTTTTTTGTAGAAGAGAAATAGACAAGTATACACATATCCAAAATAATATTTTTATGAAGAAAAAATACTGAACAAGATAATAGAAAGTAAAAATACATTGGTGATAAGTTTGTTATATAGAGTTATCAAGGAATGCCTTGTGATAAGATGGCACCTTCATAAAGTGAAGGAGTCAATACAATGGATTTCTCGAGAAAGAATATCTCTTTCTCGAGAAAGAGATAATCTTGTAAAGATTAGATTAGAAATCTAATCTTGTAAAGATTAGTAAATGATTAGTAAATGCCAATAATGCACCCTTTCAGATTCTCCTTCTCTGAAAAGAGTATCTACTAGAGGTTAGAAATTGCATTAGCCCCTTTATGTGGGAGAAGATTTAGGGTATTAATGAGAACATAAATTTTCGAGCAACATCAAATGTTTAGTTTTATATTTAAGTTTTCCCCGGGATTGAATTATCCTTATTACCCTTCAAAATGTTCTAGTTGTAAAAATTAGAGTTATAGATAAATGTGTGTATAAGTATATGGGTTTATTTAAGATTCAGTCAATAGATTTAATAAAAATATAGATGAAGCTACTGACATACATTGCTGACAAACATTGGTGCTCCATAGTTTGAAACTACCAGTATTGTCTATTTCACTGTATTTGAACAAAGAACTCCTGTTATAGCAATTTTTGACTGACATATCAATTTCCATTTCCTAAACGCAAACTATTTTATTTTATTGTATTTTTAAAATTTATTTTAAAAACAAACTACTTTCTATACTTATGTGATTTCTTCCTCATTCGTCATAGTTTTCAGGATCCACAAAGACTTTGCCCTCCTATACAAAATATCATGACCCTATATGGATCAGTCAGATATGAGCTTCATAGAATTTACCTTTAATAATGAAAAAAAAATTAAATACTTGGTATTCCTTAACATTTTGCTAGAATATGCACTGAATTGTCACTTATGTGGATTCCTCTGCCTAGTGGTATAGCTCTTTATTTCTTGCTAACCCCAAAGTTCCAGTCTCTTTCTACTTAACATAAAGTACACCTTCATGTACTTTATTGGTTTTGTAGAACCAACTGTCCTACAAAAGCATTTACTTCTGCATTTGTTTGATCTAAATTATGCAGAATATAATTCTAGTATCTTATGCAAAACAAATGTAAAAGAGGACAATAAAAATGTCACCAATGTAAATTAGATTTTTTTAGATGATTAGAATTATGTTGTTGGACAATGAGGTTGATAAAGAAATTACAAATTACATATGTGATCTGTGGAAACTTATCTACCTATTATGGAAAGAAATTTATCTAACTAAACAAAAGATTAAATTAAAAAAATACAGTAATCGTAAATTAAATGATTCTCAAGGATTTACAGAACTGACTTTGTAGGATTCCAAAGTCACTATGTTTTTTATTATTCTAAGAATTTGATTATAATAATATAATTTAGAAGTTATTTTCAAGACTTTAACCAATGGTCAAAAAGAAAACCATTTTAGAGAATATAATGGCCTAATATACTACTAAGTAGGATACACCTCAGATATTCAATTGATTACTGGGTTAAACAAATAAGGGTTTTTTAGTGGATTTGTAGCAATTCATCTCTGATATTAAATGACCAAAAGGCATCAATGAAGAGAATACATATTGTGAGGGAAGCAATTTCAAAACCTAATATTTGGCTGAACACTACCTACCCTACTAAGTAATGCATATGTTCACAGGATAAAGGTAGAGTGATCAAGAGAGAATTCTTCAAGAGGGTTGCTTCAAAATGCATATGACAAAGAGATAAACTAGGTTTTATCCTAATTTGAAAAAAGATCTATTAGATAGTGGGATTGTGTAAGAATCTGTTTTTGGCATATCCAATACACCACGGGTAGTTTGCAAATTGATGTTACAATTAAAGAAATTAAAGAAGCAATAAAAGTGCTGCTT
Organism: Sorex araneus; assembly: GCF_027595985.1. Classification (NCBI taxonomy): domain Eukaryota; kingdom Metazoa; phylum Chordata; class Mammalia; order Eulipotyphla; family Soricidae; genus Sorex; species Sorex araneus. The sequence continues at coordinate 25,981,631 of NC_073306.1, read as the reverse complement.
TTGTTAAATAAAGTCAAAAGAGAGGAGAGATCAAGAGAAGATGGGATCGAGTGAAGTATAAGTGGAAGAATTTTTAAAATGTGTGTATTAGTCTCAGAGACAAAAGAAATATCACTTAACAATGAATTAAGCAATGTTTCTATCCTTTTGTGCTAAAACATTACTTTGTGTCCTTTGGGGCTAAGATTTACAAAATATATTGTATCTTAAAAATTAGCTCCAATCTATCGCAATGTTTCTAGCATGCTGAACATAGATCCCAGCATTGTGTATTCTTATGGGAGGGCCTAGAAGGGGATAAATAAAGGTGGAATGGCAACTTTACTCTTTCAGTCTTAATTTTTGTCAGAAAATGCACCTCCTCTTACTGTTAAAGAGGTCAGAAAATTTAGCAAATCCAGAGTCTCTGGAAGCAGAAGACTAAGACTCAGTTGATCAAATGTTCTTTTGGTTTTGTTTTTATGGGGCCACATTCAGCAGTGCTCAGGGCATATTACTGGTTCCATGTTCATGGATCACTCCTGGAAAACTCTGGGGATCATGTGGTATGCTGTAAATCAAATGTGGGTCAGCTGAGTGCAAGGCAAGCACCCTACCCATTGTACTACTGCTCCAGCCCTCAAAAGTCCTGTGTGCTTAGCACCCACAGATACTGCCCGTAGAAAAAGGACCTGCAACTCCTATTAGTATGCCCACCAGACTATTTCCAGTTTCAAAATTTAGTTACTTCTCAATTCCCTAAGCAGTCAAAGCATCTCTGTGTGGATAATGCAACACTCAAACATATAATCAACACTTTTGTGTTAGTTTTTTAAACACTGGAGAGTTAAAGATGTATAGCACATAATCCTGTCTCTTGATGTCAAGAAACACAGTTTGGCAAGAGATATGAACATCCTAACCATGATAAAATATTCTGAGTGCTGTGGTAGAGATATGGACACTGCTTAGGCTTTTTGATTTCAAATATAACTTATTCTTCAAAGTTCTGTTCATTCCTGTTTCAAGTTCTTTTCATTTGCTCTGTCTTGCATTCTCTTCTTTCGACTCCTTATTTTGTGAGTCTCATCCCAGTGCCAATCCAAAAAGAAGTTTTCCGTAACAATTTAATTTAGACCCCTAAGTATACTCTCTCAAGTAAATTTTATTTTCTTAATAGCACATGTTACCACCTGGAATTTTGTTTCTCTCTATAGTAAAAATTCTTGGTAAGACTGTGTCTACATCTATATTGTCTAGGAATTCCTGTAAAAACAGCTAATGAGTAGATAAATTCAATGGTGATATGTATTTTTGCATTGGTATGCAGGATAGTCAAGACAATAGATACAATGGCAAGTAATATTAGTACCAAAAGTCATTACAGAAGCAATAGACATCAATTAGAAGGTATTATCTGTGTGCTTGGCCCATGGTGAACAAATTCCTTGTTTAACCTCCACAGTAAACTTGAGATACAAAAACTATTAACCCATCTGAAAGACAGAGCTTATGAAATTAAAAAAGCTCTAATTCTTAGAGCTTATGAAATTAAAAAAGTTCCTTAAGGCAAATATAAGAAATAGAAAGAAATTTGGTAATATCTCAATTCATATTATTACTAATCAGAAGAATTAAAATTTGAACAGTTTATCTGGCTCGAAAAGTCAAACTTGAATAGAGAAGTAATTTGATCACTCAAATCACCATTGGATATTGTCATCTTCAATCTAAAGAAGTTTCTACAAACGTATTATTATATATGAATGTATCAGTTTACCATAAGGAACATCTTTCAAAGTGAATTTTATGGAAGGAACATGTCAAACCTAGCAGTTTACACAAAATCTTACAGTTACATATACTTTAACTCCATGCACATCCATCTTTGATAGAGGGTCACTATTTATACATATTTATAAATATTAAAACTATGAATTTTTACATTAAAATATAGAAATAATAAAGTATATATTCCTTAAATTAAATATTTAGATTGGTAAGGACCAACTCAATACTTCCTCAACCTATGATCTTGTGATGGCTAAACATGACATTTTGTACATGTGTCCTTGTAGTTAAAGAGATTACACACACACATACACACACATGCACACATACAAGTAACAAATAAAATAGGAAATAAAGACAAGAAATATGGGCAGGAAAATAAAAATGAAGTTTGAAGTAAAGTTAGTACAAACGAATGCATATCATAAAAGTTTGTGAACTCATTAGAAGTGAGCTTTACATTTGAGTTTTATAGTCACAGAAGTAATTTGAAAACTATAACTGGCCAAACAATTCTTAGAGTTTATGAAATTTTTAAAAAGCTCCTTAGGAAAAATATGTCAGTTGCTCTCAATGTTTCCTGGTCATAAACTTGTAAATTCTTTTCTTTCGTTAATATTTTCCTACCATTTTTAGAACCATTATGAAATTTCTTAGTCTCATTCCCCTGATCCTGAAAGAGCCTCCAAAGCAGCACTGTTGGGAAGGGTGGGTAAAGAGAGGCTTCTAAAATCTCAGGGCTAGGATGAATGGAGACATTACTGAGACCGCTTGAGAAAATTGACGATCAATGGGATGATAATAATGATGATGAAGAAATTTCTTTTTTTAAATTTTTTAAAAATTTCATTAAATCACTGTGAGATAGTTACAAGCTTTCATGTTTGGGTTACAATCTCACAATGATCAAACACCTCCACCAGTGCACATTCCCCACCACCGATATCCCCAGTATACGCCCTCCTTTCCCACCCTCCTCCTGCCTCTAAGGCAGACAATATTACCCATACTTTCTCTCTACTTTTGGGCATTATATCTTGAAACACAGATACTGAGAGGTCATCGTGTTTTGTCCATTATCTACTTTCGGCATGTATCTCCCATCCCAACTGGTTCCTCCAGTCATCATTTTTTTAGTGATCCCTTTTCTATTCCATCTGCCTGATGAAGAAATTTCTTGAGACCATTATCATCATCATTATTATTGGATTTGGGGCCACATCCAGAAGTGTTCAGGGCTTATTACTGATTTTGTGCTCAGGGATCACTCCTGATGGGTTTAAGGTACCACAGGGGTGCTGGAGATAGAACCCAGGGAAGATATATGCAGAGCAAGAATCTTACTCACTATTCTTTACTCAACATAGATCAAGGAAATGTCTTAAAGGAATATTCTGCAAAACTCTATAAAACATGAATATTTTGCAGTCTAGCCATATAATTCTTAGAGCTTGGGGCATAGGAACAAGAAAGAAAATGAGCTATATAACCGCAAGCAGCTTCTCATTCCTATTACTATTATGTCTTAAAACTAGATGCTATTTAGAATAAGATAACAAAAAATTTCAGGTTTCACTTTAAGTTAAATCCCTGAATACAAATACTCCCTCTTGTAGTTAAAATAATACTTTATATTCTATTAGTAAACTGAGTATATTGAGTACATACTCAGTTTAGTATTAGAATATATTTATATATGCTTTTTTAAATTAAAAAATCAACAAAACTAGATTTTTGGATATATAGCAAAGGAAAAAACATAAAGATCAGAAAAATTATTCATAGACAATATACAGAATCCAACTTAATGTACTGAAAATTGGCATAAAATTGAGAATTTCCAGTTTTAAGATTAAAATGAGATTTCAAACATGTTAGGGGTAAAGTCACTGTCACTGTCATCCCGTTGCATTTAGATTTTACAGATTATATATAATTTAGATTATATGTTTATTTTAACATAAAATTAGTATGTATTTAACATATACATGTGGTTAATATATACACTACTAAATTTAGTGACCAAGTACTCCTTTATGTTTCAAAGAGACAAGATTTTTATAATAACCATACATTCTCTAGGGAATGTGTTCAACCTGATCTCTAATTGTCATTTTGAGAAAAGGGAGTCTGAAGAAGTTCTCTATTCAGTTATTGTGTTTTAATAAATAAAAAGGCAGCTGCTATGAAAAGAAAGCAGCATATGGGATTAAAAACTTTACAAGTAAATTGTCTACAGAACGGTGCAGTAATTCCCCTGGCATGTACTTCCTAGAGAATGATGGGACATTTGTCAACATGCATAGAGCAAATGATAGGAAAAGACATACATATATAATTCATCTCTCTATCAAGCTAAATACACAAATATCTCAACTCTGGGTTGGCAGAGACTAAATATTTAAAAGCTTCCCACAGTGCTCTAGGTCCACATTGTTGCCAATCCAGATGATATCAAAAAATAAGAATTTTCTTCTTTCAGTTATAGAGAGGCTTCAAGCTAAAGTAAATATACTTATAGGTGTTCCATATTTTGAAATTAGTTCCCAATGTCCTTAAAAGATTTTTAACATAACACTACATTATTTTCTGATCATGTGTGCATGTGTATATGTGTGTGTATGTGTGTGTGTGCACTTGCATGTGTGTGTTTGCCATTCCTAGAAAGAAACTACTTGGGAAAAGTATCTTTTTCTTGGTATAACCAGAACCTATCACATTAAGGGGGCTTAAAAACTATAAGTAAATTAATGATTATAAGTTTTTTTAGCATTTAATACCATCACCATCACTTCACGATTCATAGGCTCTATTCTCTAACAAATGTTTAACTTAAATCATCAAAAGTACATTGAGAGTACTCCATATAATATTTTGTGAGGTTTTAATGTATAATTTATCATTTTTAAACTAATTTGATTCACAAAGTTATACCTCAGATGGAAATCTTTTGAATTTAGCTATTTTTTAAACCCAAAATGCATCTTCAGACTAAAACTGTTTTGAGTCCTCCCTGGAGATTTGAAAATCATTGTAAAAGCATTTGAACAATGTCTTCTTACTACACAAAAATTTCAAAATCACTCATTCTTTTGACCAAGTACTGCTTTTTTCAAGTCTATGTGTTTATTAAAAAAGAATTCTTTATACAATGAATGCAAGATATAAAAAGCGAGGGCCTTCTTAGATTACTCTTGGCCCCTAATTATACATATGTGTGTATGTGTGTTGTGTATGTGTGTGTATGAGAAGTATAGGGAAGAAATAGAAAAAAATGGAAGTAAAAAGAGTCAGGCAATCAGTAACAGAATCAGGGGCCAGGAGACTTGGCACATCAAAGGTATAGAGGTGTGGCTTTATGTATGTATCTAAAACACACACCCAACAACACTGGAAGTGTGAGAACCAAACTACAACAACCAAACTTAAAAATGTGCCTGTTAAAAAGGCAGGCTGTAGTTGTTAAGAAACCTGAATATTAATGGAAGGCAGTTGGCACTGGTAGTAGACTGATGTTTGACTCTTCTATACCTGAAACCCTATTATAAACCACTTTGTAATCATGATGCCTTAATAAAAATAAAAAATATTTTTAAAAAGTGATAAGCATACTTAATGATGAAAGACAGTGCTTTCTGTATAAGATTAAACATTATAGAGAACATATACCACATCTAGCCACAGTATCCTAGCATTTCTGGCCAATGTAACAAGTCAATTACAGCAAATTAAAGACATTAAGTTGTAAACAAAAGGGAAGGCCATTTAGGGGGTGATATACATGCCTTGCATTCACGGGACCCTGGTTTAATGCCTAGCATCACATGGGCCACCAAGCATAGTAAGGTATAGACCTGAACATCTCCAAGTACTGATGGGTATGGTCCTTTTGGTCCCCGCACTGAGGACTCAAGAATTCAACTATTTGGCTCAGCTGGTTGAGAATGAATTGTGGGTGGCTCTAATTCTTGAGCATTTATTGGGAGAACTCTTCCCCCAAAATAGACTTCAAGATATTAAAAAAATAAAGACATAATCTATATAAATAAAATATAACAAAATAATTTTAGTTGTAAAATAGTTTCCCTTGAAGTATGTGAAAATAAGATAAAGCCAAGAAACAATCATTTTGATTTCAAATTCAATAACTTCTGAAGATGACTAAAATGAAGAAGGAAGGGGAAAGCAGTGAATTCATAACAGTGATAATAATAGGTCACTGATCACTGTCATCCCATTGCTCATTGATTTGCTCGAGCGGGTACCAGTAAAGTCTCCATTGTGAGACTTGTTGTTACTGTTTTTGTCATATAGAATATGCCATGGGTGGTAGATTGCCAGACTCTGCTGTGCAGGCAAGATACTCACAGTAGCTTGCCGGGCTCTCTGAGAGGGGTGGAGGAATCAAACCTAGGTTGGCCATGTGCAAGCCAAATGCCCTGCTATTACTCCAGTCCTGACAATAATATAATTGATATTATATTACGTTAATTACAATTAGCATGAAATATTTTTTAAATGAAGTAAAAAGGTCTAGTAATTTTCTCAAGGTCAGCTAATGAGAAACCTAATCCTGACATGTGTAACATAAAGCCTGAGCTGGTAACCAGGTTATATTTCTCTTGGTCATATGCCTTTGTCTAATGTATTAAGGAAACAGCTAAATTAGTACTGTATTTGTCAAAAGTGAATATATGTCTTGGCGTACTTAATGGTTCAGGTGACATTATGGTAAAGGTGTCTGAGTTTTCAGACAGTGGAGATGTTTAAACTCAGGCTGAGTGCTACTTGCAAGAATGATAATTCTGGAAACTGAACTGAAAATCTCATCCAGATTACTGAAGAATATAATTTCTCCTTCATAGGAAGCAAAACTTTTGAAAACTCAAACCCACCATTTAAAAAGAAGGAATCAAGTACTTTGATAGAAATCTATAGTAGATCCCACACTGCAATAAACAGAATTTCAAAGGAAACTTGTTCCTTGGCTTACTCACTCATCCTCACCTGGACTCTCTATTATCCCTAGAACGAGATTTAAAAAGACAATTTTGTGGGGCTAGAGCAATAGCACAGTGGGTAGGGCATTTGCCTTGCATGTGGCTGACCTAGTTTTGATTCCCAGCATCCCATATGGTCCCCTGAGCACTGTCAGGGCTAATTCCTGAGTGCAGAGCCAGGAGTAAACCCTGTGCATCACTGGGTGTGAACCAAAAAGCAAAGAAAAAAAACAGCAATTTTGCTAAGTGAACTAGTAAGACAGAAAAAGACAAATACTATAAGGTATTGTTTATATACAGAATCTTAAAAAAATAGTTTAAGGCATAAAAATGGTACAAAAGTGATTGCCAGGACTTGGTGTTGGGAAATATGGATGTTGATAAAAGTACACAACTTAGTAAGATAAATTTTAGGGATCCAATACATAACATTATGACAATACTCAATATTGTGTTATATCAAGATAAATAAGTGAGGTGATAGATATGCTGATTAAAAATATAGTGGGAATCCTTTCACACTGCATACAAAACTCCAATGGTATATATGTAAAATGTTACAATTTTATATTTCAGTTGTACTTTAATGAGACTGAACAGTAACTAGGTTTGTCCAGCTGACTCCAAACATATTTAACTGACCTACACCACTCATTTGGTATCCACCTCTGGTTTTATACAATAAATATTTTGAACTAGTTATGTTGTAGGTCTTTTGCCGGGCCCTTAGAGAAACAGAAACGGTATATAGTCAACGTAAACCTATTGATCATTTACTGTGTGTTAGACTGTTCTACATCCTGAAGATGAAGCACAAAGAGAGCAAAGCATTTTCCATTATGAATATTTTATTTTAGTGAATTACACACACATACACACGTGTACTATAATATCAGCTACTGAGAAGTGAATTTTTTTAATAAGAAAGGCAGAAGAAAAAATAGGGAGTTACTGAAATAAGAAAATAAGAACAAGCAAGACCACAGTAATTAAGCTGAGTGGGAAAGTGGTAAGAAGGAAATCTCAGAAATAACCAGAGGTTACATTAGGTAGAGTCTTTAGGCCATGGTAATGATTTTGGATCTCATTTTTCAGTAGGAAGTTACTAGAAGGTTTTTAGCAAAGGAAGTTATATGAATCGAATTTAAGTAAATGAAAACACTTAGAGGTTAATAATCAGAATTCCAGTAGGAAAATGTTATACTCAAATTCTGGAACTTGAGGAGTTTTAAGACCATTCATAGCAACTGTGAATTCAATCAAGAGACTTAACCAGTCAGAATGATACCCAGTAGGGAGCTGGAACTATAAATACCACATTAGGACCAGAGCAATAGTAGTGGGTAGGCCTTTTGCTGACCAAGGATAGATCCCGTGCATCCCAAATGGTCCCTCCAGCACAGCCAGGAGTAATTCTAATGCAGAGTGAGGAGTAACCCCTGAGCATCACTGAATGTGGCCCCCCCAAACAAACGAATGAACAAACAAAAAATATTACTGTTTATCCAACCCTACCTCTGATATTTTGGTGATACTCCTAGTAAATAGAAACCATAATAGAAATCAAAGGCTGGAGGCGTCTATTTATTTAATTCATAAACATAAAATCAGTATGGGTGGGAGATCGGAAGTTAAAATAAATCAAGGAAGGACCAGAAGAGACAAATAGAATATTACCTTGTATGTCCACTTAGGGAAGCTTCAAATAAAACTGAATTTATATTATACTCCTTTGTCTAAATTTCCACATTGTTTTAATCTGCCAACTTTTGTTTGTTCACTATAATGCCTGAAACAAAAGATTCTCTTTAAATGATTATTTTGCAATTACAGCCTAATTTAATGAAAATTATGTGTCTTTTTATATCAACTTCTTTAAAAATTCCCCTTTGGTGCTTCAAGCACATCCCATAGTTCTCTCAGAGCATTTATATATAGCCTTTTTTGTGTTTCTCTAAAACAATTAGAATTTCATTATTATAGCTGAAATTTTAATATAGTCATTATAATGTCAAAGAAAACTTCTCTGAGACATCCATATTTTCATATTAATGGCAGCTCTGTTACAATGTTAATAGAAAAATGGGTTTAATCAATTATTTAATTAATTCATTAACTGCCTACTATCCATACTCAAGGCACTGTAAAACAAACAACTCTTTTAAAAAAATATAAAACAAGTATTCTTTGGAAATTTAAGTGTACATTCAATAACTTTAAATCATTTAAATCTGGAATTATCAATCCCATAGTAATAGAAAGATGCCACGTGAGAAGAAAATAGCTCTTTGAGTTAGAGGATTTTGGAGTAAAGCCCAGGTTCACAATTTAATAGTTATTTGTTTGTTTGCTTGTTTTTTACAAAATATATTATAGTCTTTGAGCCTATTTTTTTTTTTTTTGCTTTTTGGGTCACACCCAGCAATGCACAGGGGTCACTCCTGGCTCATGCACTCAGGAATCACCCCTGCCGGTGCTCAGGGACCATATGGGATGCTGGGATTTGAACCGGAGTCGGCCGCATGCAAGGCAAACGCCCTACCCGCTGTGCTATCACTCCAGCCCCTCTGACCCTATTTCTTTCTGAACCTATTTGTCTACCAGATGGGCAAAATAATATCAACTTCAAGTTATTTTAGGATTATGATAAATAAATCAAATTTGCGACGATTTCATAACAGTGTTACGTACCTAATAGATGACAGGAAATAAAAGGTACTGTCTGCTAATTTTGTTCTTGAACAGGACTTTCTTTAAGATAACTTTGCCTCCTTTACACTCTGCCTTCATCTCATGTTTATGACCTAAAACTTGCATGAAACAAGGCCCTGTTTTCTTTATCCTCTCTAGGTTCTGTCCCATCATTCTTGACTCCATGGACAAAAACAAATGCCAAGATAAAAACCCTCATCCTCAAATTTATTTTTTGAGGTCTTGGCAAAAAAAAATATAAAATTTTTACTCTTTTCAATGAATCTAATGAAAGAAAAATCATTTCCCAATTTTAATGTACTGTATGTACATTAAAAGGCATATGTAGGAAACCTGAAACAAATCATTGAAGGTTGATGACTTTTGTCATTGAATCCATATACTCAGTAGAGTTCATAGAGAAGTTGGCAATATAGAATGCTTGATTTTGAGTAATAGTAGGTATTATCATTACACTTCAACTTTATAGAGTAAAGGAGAATATCAAAGTCAAACCACATTTTGATTAGGTGTAGAACTACAGGGTAGCTTAAAATGATGCTAACCTCTAAGATACGTAAAACATAATCAAAAGTATCTGTGATTCTGGGGCTGGAGTAATAGCATAGCTGGTAGGGTGTTTGCCTTGCACATGGCCAACCCGCGTTCGATTCTCAGCATCCCATCCCATATGGTCCCCTGAGCACAGCCAGGAGTCATTCTTTTTATTTTTTCAAATTGTATTGAATCACTGTGAGATAGTTACAAGCTTTCATGTTTGGGTTGAAATCACACAATGATCAAACACCCATGCCTCCACCAGTGCACATTCCGAACCACCATATCCCCGGTATACCCTATACCCCCCCTTTCCCATCCTCCTCCTGCCTCTATGGCAGACAATATTCCCCATAATTTCTCTCTACATTTGGGCATTATGGCTTGCAATACAGATACTGAGAGATTATCATGTTTGGTCCATTATCTACTTTCAGCACACATCTCCCATCCCGATTGATTCCTCCAGCCATCACTTTCTTAGTGATCCCGTATCTATTCCAGCTGCCTTCTCCCATCCGCTCCTGAGGCAGGCTTCCAGCTATAGAGCAGTCTTTCTGGCCCTTGTATCTACTGTCCTTGGGTGTCAGCCTCATGTGATGTTATTTTATACTCCACAAATGAGTGCACACATTCAAAAGAACAGAAGCAACCAGTTCTGGTGTGGATGTGAGGAAAAAGAGACGCTCTTTCACTATTGATGGGAATGCCGACTGGTCCAGCTTTTCTGGAAAACAATATGGACAGTCTTCAAAAACTAGAAATTGAGTTTTCATATGACCCCGCAATACCATATCTGGGAATATCTCCCGAGGATGCAAAAAAGCACAGTAGAAATGGCATCTGTACCTATATGTTCATTGCAGCACTGTTCATTCACAATAGCCAAAATCTGGAAACAACTCAAATGCCCTAGAACAGATGACTGGTTAAAGAAACTTTGGTACAACTACAGGAGTACTTCTTGAGTGCATGAGCCAGGAGTAGCCCAGTGTGCATCTACAGGTGTATATGTGATTCACTTTCTGTTATTGGAAGTGATTCCTTAATAATGTCTTGTCATGTAGGGGTGAAAAAATTCCATTCTGATTTTCACAGATTTAACACATTGGCTGGGAAAAGAGTCTTGCCTCAGACTTTCATTTTATTGAGAGGGACTGCAAATTGGGACCAATGCTGAAACTATGTAATAGAGCTGAAGCTAAGAGCTGGAACCAGGGTCTTCCTTTTTACATTCTTCACCACAACAAACTCCTCTAAAGTAAATTTATGAGCCAATACTTAAAGAATATCAGATTAGAGGATTTCTAAATCACTGACTTGTTTGAGCCAGCTATATAAGTTATTGGATTTGAGGCCACCATTTTGTCTCTTTGATTTCAAATTCTTGATGATTTTCACATAACTACATTGCATACCAAAAGAACTAAAACCTTAAGAGTCAGAAAAAGGGTGATTCTGGGAGTGATAAAACTTTGGAAATGAAGAAAAAGACTTAGGAAAACTGTACAGATTTTGTTGGGATAATTATTTTATTCACTTTGAATTTTTTGTCAATAATAGGTTCATCTATTTATTAAAACATTCAGTTTGTCTTAGATTTGGCTGTCTTTAATAACCTTCCTCATTTCTGCTCTATCCCCACCTTACCAATTAGTTAATTAACTTTTGTTTTCTTATATGAAGAAAAGAATGGTAATATTTTAATTATTTTAAAGATTAAAGAAAACATATGAGAAGAATCTAGACTATAACTGAGGTAATAAATGGTTCTTGTTGTCACCAACTTAGTTGTACTAATATCCTCATTAGACTATCTTGCAATTGTCTACTTTCATGTCTTTTTTGCCCACCAGATATGAATATTCTAGGGCATGGGGCTTATAATTTTTATGCATTCTTCACATAGAACTTTGCAAGAGAAAAATTTCAAACACTTGTCAAAGAAATAAAACTTTCTCATTTTCTCAGAACACTGTTATACTCTACTTATCCAAATACTTGCAGTCACTTAAGAGCCACTCAAGGTTTACTCTGTAGGGGAGGGACAGTGGTGAGGGAATCCATTCATAAATGATGACCTTTGGATTTTGTCCCATTCAGAAACTTTTTCCTTTTAACCTTATTTCACTGAAAGAGAGAGATGGAAGAAGAGACCAAGGGAAAGGACATCAAATCCTGGAGTGCCTTGATGCAATTTGTACCTCTATAAATTGCCTCAAGGACCTTAAGTTGTGGCTAATTATTACTAGTAATTAGGGCTCCTCTTCAAAAATGCATAAATAGTGTTCTACAGAAAGCACCCCACAGTCCTCAAAGAGAAATTCAGATGGGCCAGCTGTCATTCCCCTCCAAGCATTGTTCCTTGAACAGAGGCTCTTGTTTACTTCAGTCACTGACCCAGAGACTTACTGACTGGGTCAGTGAGATATTAACAAGTATAAAAAAAGATATACTGATATCTTATACAAAAAATGCTGATATCTTCAAAGTAGCTTGAAATTCAAAAGTGTTTTCATTGCAAACATCTTACTAGCTTCTTAGATCAGTTATATGAGATAAAATGATTCATTAATTCTTATTAATATGATATATAACTTATTCTGCCAAGCACTGATAATACAATAGTTGTAAGTACTCTACAAAATATATACATTGCCCAAAAGTAGAGAGAGAATATGGGGAATATTGTTTGCCAAGAAGGCAGGGGGACAGTGGGAAAGGGGACGGTATACCCGGGATATTGGTGGTGGGGAATGTGCACTGGTGGAGGGATGGGTGTTTGATCATTGTGAGATTGTAACCCAAACATGAAAGCTTTAACTATCTCATGGTGATTCAATAAAATTAATATATATATACCTTTATAGAATCTTAAGACTCATAAAAGAAATAGTAATATATTATTACAGTCTATTGTTGTAAATAAAGTATACTGTAAAAGTATAAGTAAATCACGGTCACTGTGTCACTGTCATCCCATTGCTCATAGATTTGCTTGAGTGGGCACTGGTAATGTCTCCATTGTGACACTTGTTGTTACTGTTTTTGGCATATCGAATACACCATGGATAGATTGCCAGGCTCTTCTGTGTGGGCAAGATACTCTTGGTAGCTTTCCGGGCTCTCTGAGAGGGGTGAAGGAATCAAATCAAGGTCCGCTGTTGGATATCATTGGTTTGTCCTTTCTCCTTTGCCACAGAGTTTGGGCTTATCTGGTAATAATCTCTAAACAATTCTAGACTACATTGGTATGTCCTGCTCCCCTTGCCACTAGGAGCTTAGGTATATCAGTCATACCCATCAAAGTGCTTCTGAGTCACTCCCACTCTTTTTTCTATATGTAATCACTTATATGCTCCCTTCCCCAACTAGTCATTCAGTTCTTCCCCTAATCAGACTCTGCTAATTTGTAAGGTCAGACCTTGCTAGGACAGTGTACTTGTATTGTAAGTTAATATTGCCTTTCTCCACTCCTTATGTCTTTTGAATAGTTTACCTTAAAACTATATCCTTTTTGCATGGACAAAGAAAGACAGTTGTTAATATGCTTTGGTAACATGGTATTTAATTGGCTTCAAATATTATTCACTCCCGGGCATCTGCTTTCTGGACTTAAGCCTCAGCTGCCCTTACTTCCTAGCACCCCCAAAAGCAGGGTCCCGATGAGGGATGGGATGAACCCAGGGCAAGCGGTGAGTTATGTGCTACCCTGGCATCGAGATGGGCCTGGCCAAAGTGCCTAATGCTTAACTATGTGTTAAAAGATTGGTCATGGACATGTCATGTCATGATCAAAAAAGCAACAATGAGACTAGGACCCTGCTAAGGCTAGGAAAGACTAATCTGGCCTGAGCACTGTAGTTTGAGATCGAGATGACCCCAGGAGAGCAATTCTATAAGCTTAATGCATCTTTTGCTATGTCCATACAAAATGATTAATAATATGAATACTTATATGTTAGTTGGACAAGGAGAGGAAAAATACACCCATGGGATTCCGCTCTTGGGCGGGTGTCCTGCTGAAAGAGTATCTGTCCTAGAAGGAGCATACCCCGAGGGAAAGAACTTTATCCCATTGATTGTAACCACACCTATGTGTAAGCCCCTAACCCTCATTTTTAGGGGTTTAACTAGGCTGTGTGAGTGGGCTGGGGGGTCAGTCCCAGAGCTAGTTCTAGGGCCAGTTCTAGATCCACATCCAGGTCCAGAGGAGAAGGAGAATGAAGTAGGATGGGGGAGGAAGAAGCAGGAGGAGAATCAGAGGAGAATGGAGATGGGAATGGAATAAGCTGCAATTGAGACCAACCAGCCTGGCTCCGTTCCTTCCTTCGCCTGCCTCATCATTGCCACCAATCTCCCCGGTGTGGTGCCCTCTTTTTATTCTCTTTTTCTTTTTTGTGTTTTTACATAGTCTGCCACGTGCAAGGCCAATGCCCTACGCTGTGCTATCACTCCAGCCTATTTTTAAAATATATAGATCCTCATGAGGAGCATTAACTTCAAATGAGTGACACACAAACAATCAACCCTTTAGGGAGAAACAGGAATTCTCCTGTAGAACCCAGGAGATGGAGGTTCTGGGGACTGAACCCAGGTCTCATGCACACCAAGCATGAGGAGCGATAGCACAGCAGTAGGGCGTTTGCTTTGCCTTGGGTTCAATTCCTCTGCCTCTCTCAGAGAGCTTGGCAAGCTGCCGGGAGTATCTCACCCACATGGCAGAGCCTGGCAAGCTGCCTGTGGTGTATTCTGTATGCCAAAAACAGTACCAACAAATCTCACAATGGAGACATTTCTGGTGCCTGCTTGAGCAACTCATTGAGCAATGGAATGACAGTGACAGTGATACAATGATAGATCTCCATATTATAAAAATTACGTTGCTATGTCATCTCTATATGACTTAGAGATCATTTCATCAATTGATGATTACAGAGAATTTATACAGACAATATAACCTCCACCATAAATATAGGTAAATTGAAGTTTAGATAAGTTGGCATGTTCATGGTTACACAGTAAGTAGAGAAATAAAAACCTAAATCTTAGTCCTTCAACTTCACAGATCTGGCTTGTTCTCAGAGAGCACCTCTATTCAACACTGTTTGCTTCTTCAACTTTCTACAAATGTTTATTTAGAATGTGCTTGAATACCTTTAGCAACAAAATGCTTGAATAAAAAACATTTAGTGAGAAAATGTTTATAATTTCATAAGGCAGCCCATTTTAAATGTAGGCCAGAGCTAATTTTTAGATTTTCTTGTTGTTGGTGTGTGTTGCCAGGGATCAAAATGTATCTCCTATATACAAGGCAGGAGCTTTACCTGAGTCATATCAGTCAGTTTAAAAATGTCCATCCTTCTTCTACTATACTCTCATCACTATACTCTATTCATCTCTCCTTTCTCTTCTTTACCTTTACCCAGTCTTCTTTTCCTTTACATTCATCCTCCTATTTCTCTTCCCTCCCTCCCTGGCTATTGGAGTAACTATAACCAGTAAAAATTAAACATAATATGTGACTAAACTGTGTCCAGTACCTGACATACAGAAGATGAGCATACAGGTGTTTCATCTAAAGGAAAGATTTCTCCCAGGGATACACACAGAGTGGAAGAGGTCAAGTTACATTTAAATTCTTGTTGTCTGGACAAACTAGACAAGGAAGACAAGATCCCATAGATATAATGAGGTTTTGGTCAGGTTGGAGCAGCCTTAAATGTACCCATTTAAACATTTTAAGGAAAGAAAAATGCTAGAAAACCAATTTCATTTGCTAGAAAAGCTACATCGAAAGAGCAAAAGTATGTCGTAGGCACAACAATAGGTAAGGGGAAAGGGATTCCAGGAATCAGTAAGGAGTGAGAGACCAATGTAAAGGTTTCAGGACCCAGCTGTGAATAGCTCTCCAGGGCTAAAAATTACACCAACTTGGTACTGGATTAATAACATAGGGTGGTCAGAGACATTCAAAGGACTCTGCTGGACTGGAGAAGCTGGGCCTTGAAGGATTTAAGCAAGGAGAGCTGGGGCCTAGGTCTCACTGCCTTTCTCCCATGCATGGCTTCGGGCATTTTCAGATTAAAGGAAAAGTTCAAAAATCTATTTTGATACCTGGCAATATGCTACCCTATGGTTTTCTGTTGTGTTCTATGACCTTTCTGCTGTGTGCCTGTTTTGCTATTGATTTTAATTATGGAATATAATTTCCGGCATAAGGACTCAGGCAGCTCCCTCCGGCGGGCTAAACTCTTGCCAGAGCCTCCCAGAGGAAGGCAAATGAGAAAGCAGTGTGGCTTAGAGCTCCGTGCTATTCCTTACAAAGGACACAATGGGTTCTTTTCATATAAATGTCACTGCTGTGGTCTGATGCTTCTCTGCCATCTCACTAAGCTTGAAGGGGAAATGGGATGTAGAAATAGAAATACTGCCCAGTTGCTAGGCTCATTTCTGCTAGGAACAAAGGAAGCTACAAAGCGGAGCCTGAAAATAGATATACAATTTTATAAGGGAGACATATTAATACCTAAAAGTTTAAGTAGAAAAACAATTCTAGCATACATTATATATACATACACCCACACACAAAGTTTCATTATTTCAAGGCAAATTGCACAGTACGAAAAGTTATGAGGTGAAGAAACTGGAGACTTGAGTTTGAGTCCCTGACTCACTCTCAAATAAATGCTTGTTTGAGATGGTCTATTCACCCACCTCCTTGTACTTTCAGAAGCCTCGGCAGTCATACCCACACCCCAAAACTTCCACCCAGTTAAAAAAGCTACTCCAGTTTTACCATTTTTTTTATCATACTGAACACCCATAACAAACAATGACCTCTTAGTACTGTATTGCAAACCATAGTGCAAGAAAGAAAAAGGAGAGAGAAAGAAAAAAAGAGCCTGCCATAGAGGAAGGCTGGAGGTGGGGGGTGGGGGCTGGGAAGGAGGGAAATTGGGCAGGGGGGACCTTGGTCGTGGGAAATGTACACTGGTGAAGGATGGAGGGATTATTGTATGATTGAAACCCAATTATGAACAGCTTTGTAATGATCTCTTTTATGAATATTCAATAAAAATTGTTTTTAAAAAATAAATGTTTAAATATGAGAATTTAAACAAGTCAGTCTCAGGACCTCAATCTTCTAACTTACAACACAAAATAAATTGATTCAATAACCATCTCCATTGGCCAGGCTTTGGGTCACATGGCTTTATTTAATCACTAAGATAATTCTGCTGGGAAAAAAAAATCATCATTGAAGCTCCACAGGGTAGTAAGGTTTCTCTTTTGTAGCACTTATAACTCATTAAGATGATTTTAAAATAGATGCCTATCAACCCTACATTATGCAATTTCAATGAGAAATTAGTTCATTTTAACCTTGTCTTCCCAGTATTCAGGATCTGTCAGAATAAGTCACAGGGAGGAAGTGAAGAGGTTTGTTTGAGACTGAAGTCCTACTTATTGTTGACTTCATTAAAACAATCCAGCAGCAGAAAATTTCTAGAAAGGCTCTCTGTAGTTTCAGATTTTTATTTAAGCATCAGAGAAACAGGCTATTTCCCTATTAATCTTTATATTTCTATGTCTATATCTCACATATACATATGCACACAGTTATTTTAGAGTATGAACAGATGTAGACAAGGGTCATTTGGACAAGGTCAGAATTTAGGAAACATTATTTATGGATCCATGACGGAGAATGGAGACCAGCATCTTGGATATTTAAGATCAACATTTCTGAAAAGAAATATATAGTAGACAGGAGGAAAGGTGATCTGTGGTGCAAGCCCAAGAGCATTCACACTATTCTCTTAGGGAGCTCATATTTTAGAATAACCTTTCATTTGTCTTGAGTTAGTTGAGTCTCCATAATAAGATACTGGATTTGGAGTCTCCAGGAAGATACATGATTTGAACTGAGTTCTTTCTCTTGCTAAAGCAATTTTTTGAAGGAGCTTTGGATGCTGTCTATTGAGAGCACTCCCAGGAGCTGGTGCAATAAGTCTTCATTAAAGGAAAATCTGCATGGTGCATCATAGTATTACCCCAGATCTCATGGTCACAAGGTTTATAATGGCAATAGGTCAAGAGGCATAACATCCTCAGGATAAAAGTCAGTGAGGTATCTCAGAGGTTTTGATGCTGCACACAAGTTTAGGAATCCTAAGTTCAAAGTACCACTGGCTCCAGTCCAGGGTGTCAGACAATGCTCATAGGATGAGGCCAGCCCTGAATGATAGCAGACTTAGTCTTAATGTCCTAAGTGAAGAGTTCCAGTAAGTAAAACTAAAAAATTAGAAAACAGAAAAACTATTCTAACTAATAGTCTTTTTTATGTAGTTTATCTCCTCTCATTCCAATAGTTGTAAGTTAGGATGTTATATTTTACCTCGATGAAGATAAAAATGATGAGACTTAAACCATTCTAAGGAGTGGTAGTAAGTAAATCCAAATTGCTATTTAGGAGGAGGGAAAACTGAAAGTACCCAGACCCAAGAATAGAAAAAAAAATAGACTCAGATGCCTATACATCTTATATCATCTTAGGCAAATCACTCACTTATGGATATGTTTTATAGCTTTTCAAATAAACAATAAACTGGTCTCTAAAGAACATTTTAGCCTAAAAACCTACCAGTATGTGAGTCTAATGATATTAGTATATGATTCCAAATAAGACTACACTGTATAGGATAATGGATAAAGCATACATTTGGAAGTCGGGGATACTGGATTCATATTAAAAATCATTTAAGAAAAGAAAATTTAGTAGTTGTGTGAATTAGTTGAGATGTAATGTTTTAGAAAAATCTAGAGAAGTCAGAGAAATAATTCAGAAGTGTTTTCAATTTAGAATTATAAAACAAGAATACTCAAGGCTACTATGATAACAACTTGCTTCCTGGGAGTATTAAACAAGATATAGAAATTCCCATATTGCTCTATTGTGTAAAAACACAAAAGAGAAGAGAAGAGGGCCCACTGGGGCTCTATCTCTCCTGCTGCCTGCGTTCGGTAGTCTGCAGCCGCTTCCCCCTCCCCGGGGAGATTAATGGCGATGATGAGGCAGGCGAAGGAAGGAACGGAGCCAAGCTGGTTGGTCTCAATCGCAGTTTATTCCAATCTCCTCTCTATACACTCCTGTCTCTTTCATTGCTTCCTCCCCATTCTCGATCTCTCTCTGGATCTTCTAATATTCCCCTTTCTGTCCTGTTTGCTCTCACTTCTTTCACCTCATGCTCTGCTTATGTGTGTGCCACTGTGCTCTCTTCTGTCTGTCTCTCTGCGTCTGTCTCTCTGTGTCTGTCTCTCTCTTCTGTCTCTTCTAGCTCTGTCCCCTTTGTCTTCTTTCTCTCCCCCGTCTCTTCTATCTCCCCTCAGTGCCCCACAGTCTTAGTTTATATAGCAAATGACATAGGGTGCTGACACAAAGGTGAGTTTAACATTAACAAAGAAGGATAAAACCATTTCTCAGGAGATTAACAAAATCTCATCTAAGGAGATCAACTCAAGGGTGGGGGTCCAAACAAGGGTGTATCAGGGTGTGAGCTAGTAATCTACTTAAATAGTCGTAGTAAATCTACTTCTAATATTTCTAGCAATGTCATTCTGTATGAGCACAGTAAGAGATATAACCTTAAAGTTTGGTTCTTCCTGAGGACATTCACTGTATAATCCAGACCACAGTCCTCAGGCCAGGTTAGTCTTCCTAACCCCAGCAGGATCCTAATCTCATCGTTACTTTTGGATCATGACAGCATTGTCCATAATCATGCCCTCAACTTATAGTTGAGTATGTGGCACTTTGGCCTGGCCCATTTCGATGCCAGGGTATCGAAATCACCGCTTGCCCTGGATCCGTCATGTCCCTCGTCGGGATCCTGCTTTTGGGGTGCTAGGAAAGCAGATGCCCAGGAGTAAATATTATTGGAGTCAATCAACTCCCAAGTTACAAGCACAATATTGTCTTCCTGTGTCCATACAGAAAGGACATTGCTTTAAGGTAAACTATGTTCCCTAAGGCAATGCTAAAAGGACAAACCCCATGTTATCCTACACTCTATGAGATAACTATTTATTTTAATTAATTGAAAATCTGGCTGGAAGTCTGTTAGTAGAGGTTCTCATGGCAAGTGGAGACTATCTGAGTTAGGTCTACTGAGAGGCAATATGGGACTGTCCTTCAGGAAGAACTTTCAGACCTCAGTAAATGCAGATAGAAGGGTGGTTGGAGACCATATAAAGAATAATTAACAAGCCTTAGCAGCAGATGCCACACAATAAATGTGTGTGTTCCCTTTAAAATACTTATACTGATATTCTAAACTTCGTGTGATGATAAATGAAAGTTAGACTTTGAGGAGGAAATTAAGCCACAAGAATGGATTTTTTTATTATGGGATTTGTGTCTTTATATGAAAAAACAAAAGGATGGCTACAAAATCTGTAAGTCTCAGAAGTTACCTGGACCAACTGTGCAAGTGAGGAAATAGAAGCTTATGATGCAGAAAAAAAATGTAATCTAACATAACAAAGTTCTAAGATATTCCTTTCAAGCTGAAAATTTTTCTGTTACCTTCACTCCCAATCCCAATCCTCTCTTTCTCTAGAAGAAGGTTCTTTATGTAGGCTCTTTACTTCTATACCAAATTCTTCTGGAATCAACAAAATTTATTTCTCTGTGTTAGTGTTTATATATCATTATTTTCCTATATTATGGTATTTAAAGTTATATTTTAATACATGTTAATGTATTTGAACTCCACATTTGACTGGCTCACCTTCAAGTAAAAGTATGATTCATCTCATAAAAGGAATAAAGAGCACCATGTATAAAACTTAGCAGAGGTAATTATTTTACTTAATAAAGGTGTGAAGCAGAGAAGCACCTACATGTAAAATATTTTTATTAAGTTATTTGTTCTTATTTCTACTTTATTTTATTATGATATTAACCCTTTTGACTTTTGTCTCCACCTTATAAAAAAAAGTGGGGATTGTAACATTTAAGTAACTTGAAAACACCACAGAGTTTAAACATGGCAGAGGTGAAATAATACAAAGGTCTTTTAAGTCTAAAAGTCTAAAGAGCTCTTTTGTTGTTGTTGCACTTCTGGTACATCACCCAAAATGTTCAAGCTACAAGAATAAAGCTCAAGATTTTCAAACCTTTCTTATAGAAGGTCATTCTAGGCCTTAATGGGCTTCAAAAAGCTGAACCAGGATGAGAACAGTTTATGCACTTTTAAGATGACCGAATATTCACCTCTAAGTATAGCTGAGATTGTTTTTCTTATCGACTGCATAATGAAAGGCATCACAGATTGCTATGTTTACCAATTCTTCTTTCCTCCCATACAATAATCCCCCTAGAGCTGGAGGAGCATATCACATTTCTTATATGGAAAATGGGCTGTCTGCCAGCAATTTGAATTTCAATCTCCAGACCAGACCTCTGCCCCAAACCAGTATTAAATATTTTGCTGATGCAGATTTTCTATTTTGAGTAGAATAAATTTTAGTAGACCCAGAGCAGACATTATGTATGCATTTATTTATTTATCTTAGGCACTGACATTAAGAATATAGTTATCTAGAATGTTCTGAATGATTTGATGTAAATAAATATCAGGTGGCAAGACAGGGGTATGCTCTGTAAACCTTCTTTGGATAGACAGAGAACAACGAAAAGAAGTGTGAAATTATGGTCCCAAGAATAAGCCCCAAGGACCTCTCAAAACACAGTATTTTGGAATAGTAAGAATTCATAGAGCACAAGGCTTTTAAAAGAGACTTCCAAGAGTTTGTAAGATAACAGAACTTTGGCACTAAAAGGATTCTAAGAACTCTGTCTGTATCCCACAAATGGCAGGTTGGGAAAGTTAGTTGTGCAGTATCTCAAGTGGGCTGATGGAGAGTTAGGAATAGAATTCGAATATTCTGATCTTCTGCTCCCAATTCCACCCTATTTTCACTATACTTTAGTGGAAAATATGAAAGTATTTTAACACATTATGAATAATGAGTACAAAGGTCAGTGCTTCTTTATCTACATAAATGTTCTATTGCCAGTAGCTGTGTGACATGAAAAAGTTCTTCAATCTCTAAATTTAGTTTCCTCATGTAAAGTGAGATAACCAAAGAAACCTACTTTATAGGAGTCCCTAATTAAAAAAATTCTGTAAGGATTTGATGTGTAAATATGTAAGTATATGGAAGACTCTCAGAATAATGTCTGACACAACAGATGTTCATTTTTGTGATGATGATAATTTTATTGCTGCTACCTTCTTTTTCATGTTGTCTAGTCTTCACTTGAAGACATCCAAGAGGAAAATTAGAATTACTGGCTATCTCTTATTTTTAAAAAGACAAATGAATATACAAATGTTTTAAGTGGAAAGAAGGGTAAATATAACTCTTTAAAGAGGTAAATATAATTTGAAAACATCTCTTCCATCCTCATGGTGGGGGCTAGGGTTGAATTTGTCTAATACTAATGGTTTCAGAATATTTTTTACTTTGGTAAAGGCATGTAAGGTTGAAAGGCTGCTTTCAAAGCAAGTGTGAAGGAATAGAGAAAAATACTACATTTCTGAGATTTGCTAATTAATGGAGCATGAGTGTTTGTTGCCAGTTCTCTCCTATAGTAAATCCCTTTACTGAAAGGGTTTTATCTTCAACCATGTTTATGTTTCAATCATGCACACAACCCTACAGGTGTTTCTCCTCACACCTATCACTAGAAATACAAATATATTCCTACAAAATATACTTCTACTTTTCTATATGCTCATTACTCAGGCACTACTTTTGTGTGTATTACTAACTAATGTCTATTGAAGAAATCAAGAGTTCTATCATAAAGTTTACTCCTAAAAGAAGCAATATGACTATTTGAGGGTGGCTACTGAATCCCGAGTAAATTTGAATTCCTTAGAAATATCTCCAACATCCAGGAGCAAATAAATGACCTCGTCTTTTCAATGTAGTCCTATCTCTAGGCATAGCTCATAGAACCATGACAGGTCAAGACAATCAAAGTCCCTCTCTGAGAAAATCAAAACTGCAAATGTGTAGGCAACACCTGATTTCTTAATACTAAGTCATATTCACTTTAGTACTTAGTACTTGATTTAAAATTCCATGAATTTTACTGTTGAGATCATCCCAAATTATGTTTGGAAGAATTCCTCCAAGACTTTGTTGTTAAACCTTCCTATAGTGTATGAAATACTTTGATATCTTTCCAATAATGTCATTGTAAGTGAAGATCTTTAAGGGAGTACTCTGTTTTTGATAAATAGGCTGGTTGGGTACATAATATAAAATAGTAACATCATAGGCTTCAATTGCAACAATGAAAGATACAATTTTTTTATTTTATAGGAAACAATAAATGTAAAGATGGGAAAAGCATAGAAGAGGAGTAGAAGAGTGGATTAGGATATAAACACACATAGGAATATCTGTTGTACATAACTTTGCAAATAGTGGGGGAGGGGTTGTGTTCTTTTTTTTTTTTCAAATTGATGGTCAGTGACAACTCTGCATTGAGCACTTTTACCAATACCATTTTCCCAGTAGCAGGTTCCTATTTGTGTTTCTGTGTTTTATTTGCCTATATTTTGTAATATTTAAGTATGTCTCATTATTATATCTGTTATTATGATCTTTTGCTAATCTCTTTAATCCTTTAACTACAATTATTTTTGGAGTGCAACAAAATTAGTGACATGCCAGTAAACTTAATAGATAAAAGTTGTGACTCATCAAGAATATCATAAACCATGACCAAGCCATATGATCATATCAATAGATTCAGAGAAAGCATTTGACAAGATCCAGCTCCCATTTATGATAAAAACTTTCAACAAAATGGGAGTTGAAGGAACTTTCCTCAGTATTAGTCAAAGGCATCTACAACAAGCCCGCAACAAGCATTATTGTCAATGAAGAAAAATTAAAAGCCGTCTCTCTAAGACCAGGAACAAGATAAGGTTGCCCACTCTTGCCACTTCTATCAATATAGTACTGGAAGTTGTTGACATAGCAGTTAGGCAAGAAAAAGATATCAAGGGCATTCAGATAGGAAAGGAAGAGGTCAAGCTATCATCATTTGCAGATGACATGATGCTATACTTAGAAAATCCTAGACTGTACAAAAAAATCTCCTAGAAACAGTTGGTTTGTATAGTAAAGTGGCAGGCTACAAAACCACCCAAAAGTTCCTATATGCAAATAATGAAAGAGACGAAAGATATATTAAAATACAATCTCACTCACAAATGTGCCTCAGAGAATCAGGCACCTTGGAATCAACTTAACTAAAGAGGTTAAAGACCTGTACAAAGAAAACTACAAAACATTACTTCAGGAAATTAAAGAGACACAAGGAAATGGAGATGCATCCCCTACTTATGGATCAGAAGGATTAACATTGTCAAAATAGCAACACTCCCCAAAGCATTGCACAGATTCAGTGCAGTTTCTATAAGGATACCCATGACATTTTTCAAAAAAATAAAGATAAAACACTCCTAAAATTCATATGAAACAGTAACTTCTCATGAATAGCTAAAGCAGTCTTTGGGATAAAGAAGATGGGAGGCACCACCTTCCCCAACTTCAAATTGCACTAGAAAGTAGTAGTAATAAAAACGGTATGGTGTTGGAATAGAGAGAAACCAACAAGTCAATGGAATAGAGTTGAATATACTGACACAGACCCTCAAGTATATGATCACTTAATTTTTGATAAAGGAACAAGAAATATGAAGTGAAGCAAAAAAAGCCTCTTCAACAAGTGGTGCTGGGAAACCTGAAAGTAAATTCAAAAAAAAAAAACAAAACAACTCAGACCTCTGTCTAACACCAGGCACAAAGGTCAGATCAAAGCGAATTAAAGACTTTAATATCAGACCTTAATCCATAAGGTATATGGAGGAAAATGTAGACAGAACCCTTCATGACACTGAAGCTAAAGACACCTTTAAGGATAAAACACCACTGACCAAGCAAATGGAAATACACATAAACAAATGGGACTACACTAAACTAAGAAGCTTATGCATCTCAAAAGAAACAGTGAACAAAATACAGAGAGAGCTCACTAAATGGGAAAAATTAGTTACTCAATACCCATCAGATAAGAGGTGAATATCCAGGATACACAGAACATTAGTAAGTAGAACAGTACAAACAACAAAAAAAACAAACAAAAAACGCTTCAACCCCATCAAAAAATGGAGAGAAGAAATTAATATAATCTTTTTTAGAAGAGACACACAGGGGCCAGAGAGGTAGCACAATGGGTAGGGTGTTTGCCTTGCACGCGGCTGACCCGGGTTCGATTCCCGGCATCCCATATGGTCCCCAAGCACCGCCAGCAGTAATCCTGAGTGCAAAGCCAGGAGTAACCCCTGAGTATCGCTGGGTGTGACCCAAAAAGAAAAAAAAAAGAAACACAAATGGCCAAAAGGCACATGAAAAAAATCTCTACATCACTGATCAGGGAGATGCAAATCAAAACAACAATGAGGTATCACATCACAACACAGAGACTGACAAACATCAAGAAGGACAAGAACAACCAGTGCTGGAATGGATGTGGGGAGAAAAGGACTCTTATTATTGGTGGGAATGCCGACTGGTCCAGTCTTTCTGGAACACAATATGGGTATTCCTCATAAAACTAGAAATTGAGTTTCCATATGACCTAGCAATACTACTTTGGAAATATATCCCAGAGGTGCAAAAAAGCACAGTAGAAATGATATCTGAACCTATGTATTCACTGCAGCACTGTTTTCAATAGCCAAAATCTGGAAACAACCTGAGAGCCAAAGAACAGAGGACTGGATAAAGAAACTTCGGTACATCTATACAATGGAATACTATACAGCTGTTAGGAAAGATATAGTCATGAAATTAGCTTAGAAGTGGATGGACATGGAGAGTATCATGCTAAGTAAAATGAGTCAGAAATAGAGGGACAGACATATAATGCCTACTCTTATTTGTGTAATATAAAATAACATAATATGAGACTCACTTCCAAGGAAAGTAGAGACAAGGTCCAGAAAAAGTTGCTCCATGATTGGAAGCCAGTCTCATGAACTGGAGGAGAAGACAGCGTGGATAGAGAAGGGATCAGTAAGTCAATGATGGTTGGAGGGATCACCCATGATGGGTTATGTATACTGAAAGCAGACTAAGGACTAAACATGATGGCCTCTCAGTATCTGCATTGCAAACCATAATTTTCCAAAGTAGAAGAGAGAGTAAGAAGGAAATTGTCTGCCATTGTCGGTAGGGGGTGGGACTGGATTGGGGTTGTGGGAGGGATACTGGGGATATCGGTGGTGGAAAATGTACACTGGTAGAGGGATGGTTGTTAGATCATTTTTAATCCTGAAACTCAATCATGAACACTTTGTAACTGTATCTCATGGTGGTTCAATAATATAAATCAATAAAAAAATAATTTACTCCCCCCTCAAAAAAAGATGAAAGTTGCATGTGTTCTTATTGCAACACTGACCAGATGTGTCCCTCTTTCTCAAATGCCTTTTGGGTTTCCTTCTTTCTTAAGACGCATCATTGAAGTTAGGCAAATTAACAATCCTACAATAGCATCTAAGTGTTCAAGTGAAAGGAGGATTTGCAAATCTCTCAGTTTAAATAAAAAGTTAAGGATGTTATAATAGAGTAACATACTGAAAGCCAAGATAGGCTGAAAGAAAGAAGTCTATGCCAAACAGTTAGCTAGTCTGTGAATGCAAGGAAAAGTTTTTAAAGGAAATTAAAATTACTACTCCAGTGAGCTCACAAATGGTAAGTCAGCAAAACAATCTTGCACAGTTTTGGTGATCTATGCAGCACACACCAGCGACAACATTCCCTTAAAATACAGCCTAAACCAGGGCAAGACTAATTCTTTACAATTCTAAGGAGGCAAAGAAAGGTGGAGAAGTTTACAGAAGAAAAATCTTGAGCTACTAGTGGTTGGTTCAAAAATTTTAATGAGGGAAAACATTTCTATAATATTAAAGTGCAAGATGCAGTGCAGGGTGATGAGAAAATAACAGCAAGTTGTTTAGAAGAGCAAACTAAAATAGCTGATAAAATAACAAATTCCCATATAGATAAAACAACCTTCAACTGGAAAATGATATCATAGGATTTCATAGCAAGGGAGAAAAAAAATCAAAGGTTGGCTCAAAACTTGAAAGGACAGGCTGACTCTTATTGGACTAATGTAGTTCATGACTTACTTAAATGGAAGCTAATGCTCATGAACCATCCCAAAGTCATGGTTCCCTTATAAATTATACTAGCTCTATTCTGTCTGTGCCCTATAGATAAAACTAAATTCTCAATGACAACATATCTATTTACAACATCATCATCATCATCATCATCATCATCATCATCATCATCATCATCATCATCATCATCATTCCGTTGATTTTTGAATTTCTCGAGCGGTCTCAGTAACATCTTCATTCGTCCAAACCCTGAGATTATAAAAGCCTCTCTCTACTCGTCCTTCCAACGATGCCGTACTGGAGGCTCTTTCAGGGTCAGAGGAATGAGACCCAGCTTGTTACTGGTATTGGTATATTAATACACCATGGGGACCTTGCGAGGCTCTCCCATGTGGGCAGGAAACTCTCAGTAGTTTGCCAGGTTCTCCCAGAAGGAGAACTGGCTTTTAAAGTCTCTGGATGCTGGCCGTTGACAGGATTACAGGGCGCCTGGGGCAGTCCCTGGGTGTGACCTCCTAGCTACTGGGACATGGGAAATCTGGGCGGAGGAGGCCAGTCCCCATCCAAACAGCCTTGGAGGTCTCAGCCCTGGGTCCCACACACCTGGGTTCCTCTGCTGGTTCCTTCATATGTGAGGCTCGTCTGAACATGTGGAGAGGGGCCTTGAGCATGGCTGTGGCTAGGCTCCGGAGGTCTTCAGCTACCTGGAGCTCTGCTCTGGGTCGGGAGGCAAGCCTCCGAGGAGGCCCCAGGGAAGACACCCAGGTGCGTGGCAAGAGACTCTCTGCATCGCTCTCTTCCGGGAGCTGGCTTTTAAGTCTCTGGATGCTGGCTGTTGAGGCTGGAGTGATAGCACAGGGATAGGGCATTTGCCTTGCACACGGCCAACCCTGGTTCGATTCCCAGCATCCCATATGGTCCCCCGAGTATTGCCAGGAGTAACTCCTGAGTGCAGAGCCAAGAGTAACCCCTGTGCATCACCAGGTGTGACCTCTCAATACAAAGCAAAAAAAAAAATTTACAACATGATTTATAAATATATTTTTTATAGAGACCATCTCCAGCCACAGTGGTCACACCCTGTAAATACTTAACCGTGTTTTGCAAACTTGTTGATTCAGTTTGGGGCATTAGCAATGAGTGCTGCTTGGACCTAATGATGCTGGGAGGTCCCTAGGGCTATGTGTGCCACTGCACTGGGGACCATGCAGTGTCAGGGATTAAACTCAGAACCTAAGACAAGCTAGGTATAAGGACAAAAGTGAACAGACAGGTGAAATTCGAAACATATGCCCAGAAGAAAGGGAATCCTCAATATGAAATGTCACAAGTTTGGCTGAGTTGGTGACTGATAACCTGGATTATCTAGGCCTTAATGGATTATGTAGAGTATCACACACCAGAAGATAATCATCTCATAGCATCTACTCCCCTGTATTAATGGCCCATATTCTTGGAACATAATGAAGAAATTCTCACCCTTTGTTAAAAAGGCATAAAAGGAAAAGGGTTTCTCTGTCCTTAGGAATCCTTCATAAAACCCGTCTCCCCATAATCCAGGAGTTTCTCTGTCTTCTTTTCCCTTCCCTTAAAGAAAGTCTTCTTCAAACTACATTTGATCTCAGGTCCCCTGCTTGGATTATGGTTGTTTGAGAAGAACCTGAGCACCTTTACCTCCTGTTAACACTAGGCTTGTGTTCTACCTCTTGAGTTATCTTTCTGGCCTCAGTTTGTGAAATATTTTAAGTCTACATTAATGTCTTCTGGGCTAGGCGATAGCACAGTGGGTAAGGCATTTGCCTTGCATGTGGCTGACTCAAGTTCAATTCCTTTGTCCTTCTCGAAGAGCCTGGCAAACTACCAAGAGTATCCTGCCCGCACAGCAGAACCTGACAAGCTCCCCGTGGCGTATTCGATATGCTAAAAATAGTAACAACAAGTCTCATAATGAAGATGTTACTGGTGCCCACTCACGCAAATCAATGAGCAACGGGATGACATGATACAGTGATTAATGTGTTCTGCTCAGAAAAACAATTCTTTCAAAATATTGTCAATGATTTAATGTACCTGGACATCTAAGAATTCTGATGGTGAAGTATAAGGAGATTTATTAATGTCTCCTTACAATATCCATTCTGTAATCCTTAGATCAAGGAGCAATTTTGACTTCCTTATTATTCCAGAAATGTATATGAAAATGCCATATTGCAACCTGTCTCTAGAAAATGTGCAAAGTAAACTTGCAACATTCTGGAAAGAATTTACTATTCATTATTCTATTGTTGTTGATGGCTCAAAAACTGGGGAGCATAGGAGATAGATTAGATTTTAGAAAAGAGTTCTTCCACCTCTATCCAAACCACCTGGGCCACTGGTGCTGGGGAAATGCCTGACTTGGGTCAGGAATAGCAAAGTCTGCTCTAACCTTGCCATAAGATTTTTAGGCCCATTGCTTTTGCCTCACAGAAAATTTCAGGAGGTGAAATGTGGAAGACTGACCTGACCTTAGCATCCAGAATGGATGCACTCACTTGACAGAAAGACAAAATGTGAAACTCCAGTGAATCAATAAGTAACGTTAAGAATGAGTATATCTAACTATGTTAAAGAATGTAATCATTTTCTTGTCCATCTTTCTCACACAAATCAATTGATTATTTGAGTATCTCATTGCTTTTTGACTTTCACATTCCTGGTCTAACTACTTAACTCTTTGTTTAATTACTTAACCACTTAACTCTTTGTTTATTAAACACTCAACCACTGGACTCTGCTTAACTACTTACATTTTAGATATTGTTTGACTATTTTTGGCTTCTATGTTAATCAATGAATTGTTTAGTTTACTGCTTTTTGGCTTCTGTAAATTTTCTTGCTTGCTTAGTGAAATTCGAAATGGTTTCACTCTTTAAAAAATCCTTGCTTTTTATATTCAGGGCTGCCTTTCTCATCCAAGCTGGGCTTGAGAGGTCAATCACTGGCTAGCTGATAAAGGCTCCTTGATTTGAGGCAAAATTTTGACTTTATAGAGCATTTTTGGGGTGTCCTGCCTATTACAGAAATAGTGAGGCAAGATAGTTCTTACTGTACAAAACTTACTGAGAAAGGTATGAGAGGAGAGACAGTGAGTAAGTGTTCAAGAGAGAATAGGTTTCTCCAGAGTGAAAAATAGCAAGCAAAGATATAAGCAAGGGTGAGAATATAGGTTTGAAGAGCAAACTCTGAGTGGCTTTTGGGAGAAACTTTTATATAATTTCTCCAAGTGTTTTTTTAAGGGATTTGCATACATTAAAATTAATCTGGGTGTTAGTCAGGAAAGCCTTTCAGTGTTAATAGTCTTCTCATAATCTCATATCTTGCATTATAGATGGCTTCTTCATAATTTCATTCATTACATTATGGTGTTTTCATAATTTTATATATTTCTTCTCTAGCTTCTTTTCTGAATTTTTTTTTCCTTTTCTGGATGGGGCTTGGAGTTTTGCATCTGGATGTTGGCTTAGCTTTTCCACCCCAAAGAGCTCAGGATTTGTATTTCAAAGGGATGTGGTCATCATGTCTTTGGACTATTTAAGGACTAGGTAATGCCTTCTTAAATTTAATTATTTCCCAAAAGTATATTCCTGGGGACACCCCTATCTACCAGCCTGCAAAACTTTTAATAACATTAATGGGAGGAGGCCAAACATTAACAAAAATTTATAAGAAGTTGATTCCAACTGGCATGGATAACTTTAGAAATTCAAAATTCCAACTGGGAAACTAAGTTCAGATATGGTGAAAATAGCAAGAGAAAGAGGAAAAAGAAAACAGTGCTAAAATTAGCCTTTGTAATAAACATTTGGAAAAGAAAACTTAAGAAGAAATTGCACAGACCTGAAGTAGGCCAAAGGCATGAAGACCACTTCTCTTTGAGATGCACACCATGAGTTCTTTATAGATGGAAGAAGGATGTACTGCTAAGAAAAGGGGAAGCTAAGTGACACTAAAGGTCCTGATAAGAAGATGAAAAAAACAGCAAGAAGAAGGAGGATAAGCACTAGAATATGGCAAATTATGCATGGTATTTAGAATAAGGGAACAAGGAAATGCAATGTTTTAAAAGGGGGGGGTGCGGGTAGAGGAATGACTAGATCATCTATGGTCCTAAAGTATAGGGAGGAAAAAGAAAGACTTGCAGGAGGGTGCTGGTGAGAGGAGAAGAGACAGATGAAAAACAAACAATAGGTGGTGTGAAGGACTAAATATCCAAACCACAGAGTCAATAACGCTGAAATCATGAAACCCAAACTTTAATAACCAAAATTAAACAGATATTGTCAAAATGGCTGTGCTTAAATAAAAGTAGAAACATGATAGCTTCTTAGTACCTGTACTGCAAACCATAATGCCCAAAAGAGGAGAGGGAGGGAGGGAGAGGGAGAAAGTTGGAGGAGGAAGGGGGAGGGAGAGAGAGAAAGCTAGAAAGAGGGAGGGAGGGCATGAGGGAGGGAGGGAAACAGGGAGAGAAAGAGGGAGAAAGAAAAAGAGAGTGAGAGAGAGAGGGAATAAGAGAGAGAGAGTGTGTGTGTGTGTGTGTGTGTGTGTTTGTGTGTGTGTGTGAGAGAGAGAGAGGTGCCTACAATGGAGGCAGGCTGGGGTCTATATTTGAACATTGTTATGACTGAAATCCAACCATGAACAGTTCTGTAACTTTGTATCTCACAGTGATTCAATTAAAAAAAAATTATGTCTGACTGGTTGGTTGGGTAGGAGAGAACCTGGGAACACTGGCAAAAAGAAACTGACACTGGTTGGAGAATTGGTGCCACCTATGAATAAGTAGTATCACTGTATCACTGTGTCACTATTGTCCTGTTGTTCATCGATTTGCTTGAGCAGGTGCCAGTAATATCTCCATTCATCCCTGTCACATTCAGGGTTAGGATATAATAATTAATAATAAACCCAACTATGAATAACTTTGTAAATCATAGTCCTTTAATACAAATTTAGGGGCAAAAAAGAAAGTGAAAAGATCATCAAGAGTCCAGGCCCTTTCCTGTGAAAAGGTCTACATGCCCAGATTAACTTTTATGTATACAGAGACCTCCAGGCCAAGGCAATCTGGAGAAATTGTATGTAGCCTCCCAAAAGCCATCCTCTGCTTTTTTCTAGTCTGGAAAAGCCCATACTCAGTTATACCCAAGAAGAAAGCTGAGTTCCTGAGTTAATAAGGACACTATTATGGTGTATAGTAATATGATCTATAAACTGCAGAGAGCTCTGAGTAATGAGTAACAGAAAACTCTGAAAGGTTGAGAGGCGCATTAAACCTGAGAACTATGAACTAATTTTATTTAACTCTTAAACAATAGAAAATATAATTCACATATCTCAGTTGGGCAAATTAGTTCTTGTTCTCTACTGGATTCTTTAATCCAGTCACAGCAAATTCCTAGAACTTAACTTTAAGACCTTTGTACTCTGAGAAGGAAGGTCAAATCACCCATCCCACAACTCCATTTCTGACATCAAATTTTAGTATCAATTTATCTAGACTGTAGCACTGTAGCACTGTTGTCCGGTTGTTCATCCATTTGCTCAAATGGGCACCAGTAACATCTCCATTGTGAGACTTGTTGTTACTGTTTTTGGCATATCAAATACGCCATGGGTAGCTTGCCAGGCTCTGCCATGGGGGCGGGATACTCTCAGTAGCTTGCTGGGCGTTCTGAGAGGGACGGAGGAATTGAACATGGGTTGGTCTCATGCAAGGCAAATGCCCTACTTGCTGTGCTATCGCTCCAGTCCGTATCCAGACTGATCCATGCATTTATTTGTTCATGCATCCATTTGTTGCCCACCTATTTTTATGGTAGCCACTGTTCTAGATTCCTGGGATAATGTATAAAAAGAAAAATAGGAAAATCTAATAACAATGAGTTTTTATGTAAGTTTAAGAAATCAAAGGAAGTAGAAAGGAGAAAAGCAGGTAAGAGGAAGGGTGTGGAAGCTCTTTTAATGAAAGAATATTGACTTTTTTGATGAGTAAAGAAGAACAGAGAATTCTAGAGTTCCCATGTCATTAACAAAATGAATTTCTGGTAGTGATCCTGTGCAAGTACAGATAGGAAGGGGGACCACTATCAGGGGTCCTCCAACAGAAAAGCCTGCTGGGTCCTTATCTCTTCACTTTCACGATAGGACCTTGGATTAATTACAAAACAACAAAGAATTTCTTTAAAAACAAAAACACAGTGACCTGAGATAGCATAATTATTATAGTGTACATTAAAAAAAAAACAATAGGTGGGACTATCGGCAGAAGTTAGTCTAGACACAGAAGGGGCGAGAGCAGGAATTTGCTGCACTCTTTACCCTAGAGAATTTGTTAATGCTCAAAACCTGGTTTAGGTGTTTGTGGTGAAGATATCAAATAACCAGATTCTAACATCAGATCACTGTGTGACCTTGAGCAAGTCACATTGTGATCTAGGCTCTTTATTTCCCATCTTAAAGATGAGGGTTGAACTCAAAACTGAGATAAAGATCCTTGATACCAGGGTTTTTCATACATACAATTACAATTTTTATTTGTCTTACTCTGTTTCTGGTATCTTTTTGAGCCACACGCAGTAGTTCTCAGAGCTTACTCCTGGCATGTGCTCAGAGATTACTCCTAGTGACAATCAGGGGATTGTTTGGGGTGGTAGGGATTGGTTACATGCAAGGCAACTGTGCTACCAACTGTCCTATCTCTCTTGCCCCATAGTTACAAAGTTTAAACAAAGCCTTTTGAAAAATAAAGCCCTATAATCGCCAGCAGATAAAAACAAAGCTGCTCTAAGAATAATAAGGGAGGAGGTAAACAGCTCATCTTTTCCTTTCCCCCTTAGCAGAATCATCTTCCATTTCTGTTGATGGAAAAGAGTTTCTAGGAATATTGGCTATTGCTCTTGAGTAAACAAATCTCATAGAAACAAAAGCAACCAGTGTTGGAATGGGTGTGGGGATAAGGATGGTGGAAATGCCAACTGGTTCAGCCTTTTTGGAAAACAATATGGGCATTTCTCAAAAAATTAGAAACTGAGCTCCCACTTCACTCAACAATACCACTTCTGGGAATATATCCCAGAGAAGCAAAAAATTACAATAGAAATGATATCTGCACTTTTATGTTCATTGCAGCACTATTTACAATAGCCAGAATCTGGAAAAAATCCGAGTGCCTAAGAACAGATGACTGCTTAAAGAAATTTTGGTACATCTACACAATGGAATACTATGCAGCTGTTAGAAAAAATGAAATCATGAAATTTGCACATAAGTGCATCAACATGGAAAGTATCATGCTAAGTGAAATGAGTCAGAGAGAGAGAGAGAGAGACAGACAGACAGACAGACATAGAACGACTGCACTCATTGTGGAATATAAAGTACCAGAATGAGAGACCAACACCCAAGGATAATAGCGATAAGGGCCAGGAAGATCTCTCCATGACTTGGAAGCTGGCCCCAGATGCTGGGAGAAAAGGCATCTGGAATAGAGAAGGTACCATTAAGTGAATGATACTTGGAGGGCTCACTCCGGATGGAAGATGCATGCTGAAAGTAGACTATAGACCAAACATGATGTCCACTTACTACCTGTATTGCAAACCATAACACCCGAAAGGAAAGAAAGAGTAAAAGGGAATGTGTCTGCCACAAAGGCAAAGAGGATGGTGATGAGGTGGGGGTGGTGGGAGGGATACTGGGAACATTGGTGATGGAGAATGGGCACTGGTGGAGAGATGGGTACTCAACCATTGTATGACTGAAATGAAGTCATGAAAGTTTGTAAGTCTGTAACTGTATCTCACGGTGATTCATTAAAAAAAACAAAATTAGGGGCCGGAGCGATAGCACAGCGGGTAAGGCGTTTGCCTTGCACTCAGCCGACCTGGGTTCGATCCCCGGCATCCCATATGGTCCCCCAAGCACCGCCAGGAGTAATTCCTGAGTGCAAAGCCAAGAGTAACCCCTGAGCATCGCTGGGTGTGATCCAAAAAAAGCAAAAAAAAAATTAAATTAAATTAAATTTAAAAAGAAACTATCACCTACCTGGGGAATACAGTTCTAGCTCCTGGATGACCACTAGGGATCATCCCACCATACCTTACCCAACTAGTTGTCTTGAGTCACCACTGTAATTATGCGTTTTTATGAGTCTTTAGTCCTTATGCATCTTTAGTCCTTCCTTTTTATTCCCACCTCTCCTAATCCATCCCATACTATTATGTCTCTTAAACACTTTTATTTTTATTGTTAACAATGAAATAATAGTAGCCATTTCATGGTATAGTTTTATAGATGAAACGTATTGTTACATGATAATATTTTAGGACAATTGGAACTAACATTGAAATATTTTTACCATTGTTGTTATTGTCCACTTTGTTGTTGTTGCTAGAAGCATTATATAGGTGCTAGTTACCTTACCGTTTATACTTTGGTCAAACCCTTTCTTAACTAATCTTACCTTCCTTATCAACAACCTTTATTTATGTTTCATTAGTTCTGCCTCTCCCCATCACTTTCTGTATTCATTCTTAATCACTTGTATCACTTGTCATCCGTTGATCTTCGATTTGCTCGAGTGGTCACCAGTAACATCTCCATTCATCCCTGTCACGTACTAGTGTAGCCCAATGGTATCTGCTCACTCCAGGAACATGAAGAGCCTCAAACCATTAGTTCAGGTTTTTGACGAAGATATCTGACCATCTCGTAGGTGGGCGGCTAAGATTCTTTTGAGGTCCTGTGGAACCTAGTTGGTAACAGCTCTAGTCCAGTGGTCGTCTCTAAATTGCATTACGTGCCCAGCCCATCTGATTTTCAATGCCTTGGCAAATGAATTATTCATTCTTAATTATTTTTAAGAATGAATATTATGAAAATTAGAAAATTATTATGAAAATTCTTATTTATTCTTAATAATTTTCATATTTAAGCAGATGATCCTTAACATATAATTTCTGAATGAATATAAAGAACATCAGATAATTTTCTCCAGTCCATTTCACCTCTACTAATGGCCCTTAGATCTCTCACTCCCTTACTTCCTCGTATGGGTGCACACACACACACACACACACACACAAACACACCCACACTCACATATACCCTACCATATAGAGAGTCTCCAATGTCCATATTAGAGATTTTCTCTATTAAACTTTTAAGCTAATTTGCTAAAAGATTTACTTTAAAATGATTCTTAGAATAAAATCCCATTGATAATTCTACTTTTTGGCCATTGGTCATGGTCTGTTTTTCTCTTCCCATCATGCAAACCACTTGCGTCCATCTATTTCTACTTATGATCCAAAAGCAGTATTAACTCTTCTACCTATCTTATATGAGCCTCAAATAATTGGGGAGATCAATCATATATCTAGGCAGAATTGCAATACTTTAAAATTCATGATCTCAGGTCTAAAGAAGCTGTTATCACTGCTCAGCAGTTTTGTAAAGTTATTTTGGTAAATATGTTTCTCCTTATTTTTCTCTGAAAGATGGTTCTGACCTTCTATCTCTTAGTAGATATTATTCTTTTTTAGAGGGTAGTCCCATCAAATGCAGCAAATGCCTCCGAATTTTGAAGCCATTATTCAAAAATCAACCTCATATTCCCATCAAAATTAGAAACCTGTCTATGTCTCTTCCTATAATTTTTAAGCCAGGGATGATGGTGTCATTTTTCTTAATACAGCTCTGAACATGTCCACTGGATCCCATGCCTTTCACTAGCTCAAGAAATGTACTTCTTTATCTCGTCCTTGTATTCTATACCACTAATCCTGCTCCCTGCTTGAGATATTATTATTATTGTGAGCCTGTGTCTCCACACACATCCGTCCTCCACACTTGCCCTATTTTTTTGTTCTTGGCCACATTTCTATATTGTCATTCTGTAAACAATTCTAGTTCTTCTTTTGCAGAGAGTCTCTTGCCCGCATGCCTGGCTGTCTTCCCTGGAGTCCTTCGCAGGGGATGGGCTCCAGATTCCCTCCCTGCCCCGAGCAGAGCTCCTAGCAGCCAAAGACCACCGGAA
Organism: Sorex araneus; assembly: GCF_027595985.1. Classification (NCBI taxonomy): domain Eukaryota; kingdom Metazoa; phylum Chordata; class Mammalia; order Eulipotyphla; family Soricidae; genus Sorex; species Sorex araneus. Next base: position 25,944,249 of record NC_073306.1, on the reverse strand, counting down.
TCTAGCCACGGCCATGCTCAAGGCCCCTCTCCACACATTCGGACAAGCCTCACGCATGAAGGTACCGGCAGAGGAACCCAGGTGTGTGTAATCCCATCAACAGCCAACATCCAGAGACTTAAGAGCAAGCTCCCAGAATTGATATCTTATAACCTACTTCTCCCTCTGGGAGAAACTAGCAAGCTATTGAGAGTTTCCTGCCCACATGGGACAGCCTGGCAAGCTTCCCATGGTGTATTCATATGCTAAAGCCAGTAACAAGTTGGATCTCATTCCCCTGACCCTGAAAGAGCCTCCATTGTGGCATCGTTGGGAAGGCCGAGTGGAGAGAGGCTTCTAAAATCTCAGGGATAGGACGAATAGAGAGGTTACTGATCCAGCTCAAGAAATCAACGATCAACGGGATTTCGTGATTCGTGATTCATGAATTCTTCTTTTGTCCTTTTATGCTTTTTATTAAAGAATGCCATGGCAGAGCCTGGCAAGCTCTCCATGGCATATCCAATATGTCAAAAACAGTAACAATAACAGGTGTCATTCCCCTGACCCTGGGAGAAGACTCCAATTGTTGGGAAAATGAGTAAGGAGATGCTGCTAAAATCTCTGGGCTGGGACGAGTGGAGATATTACTGGCACTCAAGTAAATAGATGAACAATGGATGACAGTGCTACAGTGATACAGTGATTAAAGAACTGTGATTTACAGTTATTGATAGTTGCATTTTAGGCATATAATATTTCAACACCAATCCCAGCACTAGTGTCAACTTCCCTCCACCAATGTACCCATTTTGCATTCCCATCCCAATCCCCACTCCATCTGTGCCTGTTAACTTGACAGGTACATTACAAAGTTTCACAGTTGCAGCTTAGATCTCGTATTTTAGTTATCGTTGAGCATATATGGATATATGGCTATAACACTCATCAAATTACCAGTGTAACTGAAGTCCTGATGCTTTTTTACCCATTGCTCACTGTTCTCTTCTTCCCCGCTAGATTTCTTCTAAGGAAATTCAGCTTATTCTGCTCTTGGTTTTCCTTCTACCTCTAGGTACTTGAATTTCTTATTTTTATGAGTTTCTTATTTCTATCCCTTTTTTCTTTCCAACTTGTAAATATCAGTATTCCTCATAATTTGCTCTTATATTCTTTTCTTATCTAGAGTTTCTTCCTAAGTGTCCTCAAATATAGGCGGATTGACATTTTCTAAACACCTCGCCTATTCTACTCACATTTCTTGCCTTCCAAAATTACCCGGTGCCATCAGTAGCAACTCTATGTAACCAGTTTTCCAACACAGAAACCTGAACTTAATAATTATTCCTTATTCTCCTTTTGTTCCCAGATACAATAATTTTTTTGATGATCTAACTTTGGTACATATCTCAAATCTCTTCTTTTCATTTTTACTGCTACCCATCCTAATATAGGTGATACATGGTCTATAGCTAATTCTGTAGAGTCTATAGAATATAGTAGAATATATTCGGTTCTTAAAAGAGACCATTCAATTTACAAAAACAAACACATCAATTTGTGTAATGTAAATCATTTCGCACTCACTTTTCAATCCACCCATCCTCTGACCAATCACATATACATGTGGTCTATTCTACCAGGAAGACTTCAAGTCTTCCCTTTCTTTTAGAAACAAAAATCCAGATATACTTATGTGAATTTCAAGCCTTATTTGATTTTAACCCTGTTTTTCTTTCTCTTTAGCATCATCTTCTGTTACATTTCCCTTTCAGTTTTTAATATACTATTATCTCTACTTATCAGAAGTTTTCAACCATTCTTATCTTTCTGCTTGACATGATTGTTAATATAATCTTTAATTCCCTCCTTCTAGTACATCAAGCTTTAGAGTAAATATCTCCTACTCTGAGAAAATATCGTTGCCCTTAACATTTAAGTATAAACACTTAACATCTAAGTATTTTCATTTTCTAAGAATTTTATTTTATATTATCACAATTTAAAATTGTATATAGTTATAACAGTAACAATAAGTTTCACAATGAGAGACGTTACTGGTGCCTGCTCGAACAAATTGATGAGCAACAAGATGACAGTGACAGTGATATACATATATTTTTGATATTATATATAACATATTCCTTGTGGGCTATCTTTTCCTGTAATTAGACTACTTGACTCATGAGGGAAGAAATCAAACTTATTTTATTTCATTGAAACATTTTAGTTCCTGCCATAAAGTTGTGCCCCCAAATATTTGTTAAATAACATTTGTATGATTATAAAGAATATATTTTGAGAGAAAATTATACTGTTAGATTCCTAAGTTCGAAGTGATCTGATTTAATTACTTTTTCATCACTCAAAGTGTAAACAAAGAGTAGGTTCTTGGGAAGATTTGAGAGTAACTTGAAATGCATTCTTTTTGTGAAGCTAGATAGTTTTTAATTGAAACTTATTTAGAAAGATGTGAGGGGAAAGAGAGGAAGAAGTATGTGATCAAGAGAGAACATGAGTTTCTCCAGAGTGGAAATATGGAAGCAAAGAAACATAGAGACAAGCAAGCAAGATACATGTTCAAAGGAGAACATGGAGTTAAAGAGCAATTCTAAATTGAAATGCATTATAATTTTGTTTTTATTTGTGGATAAGAGATTGGGTCACACTGGGAAATGCTCAGGGTTACTCCCTGGTCTATGCTCATGTCATTCTGGTAATGCTTGAGGATCCATAGGTAGTACCAGGGATCAAACCTAAAATGGCCTCCCGCAAGATAAATGCCTATTCCCTGTATGATCTTTCTGGTTCTAAAATGAATTCTAATTTAAAAATTGACACTTACAATGACATAATATACTGATTGCATATTCCTAACAACTTCTTAGTTCTGCCTGTGTTCTGCTAAGCTAAACTTTTAAAAGAATTTAAGGGAGATGCAGGAGACATAGGGTTTGAGTTTATACATGCTTGGAATTTCACTTTTCCAAGTGAAATCAATACTTAAAGTTATTAGTCACTCTTAAAGCTGTTTTCTGAAATGCAATATAGATATGGAAACAGCTATTTTGATATTAATTGAAACAATACTTACAAAGTAACAAGCATGTAGTTGGTTTACAATAACCCTAAACTCCCCTCTTACTTAGCATGTAAAAATAAATTCTATTTGGATTGAAATTGCGCTTGGAGATACAAAAATAACTCCTGATTTTACATATGAGAACTTGTTTGGTGGTCATAAACATATCAATGTGAAAGCTAAAATTAGTATGCATATCTTTTCCCTATATTATATATTTCTATTGAAAGAGGGTATAAAAAATGATAATAATTTTATGAAAGAAAAAAGCACATTATCATTATCATATAGAATGTGTTTTATAACCTAACTTTAAAATTTGTGGGTAAGTACAATTTTTTTTGATTGAATCACCGTGAGATAGTTACAAACTTTCATGTTTGGGTTACAATCACACAATGATCAAACACCCATCCCTCCACCAGTGCACATTTCCCCACCACCAATATTCCCGGTATAACCCCCCTTTCCCACCCTCCTCCTGCCTCTATGGCAGACAATATTCCCCATACTCTCTCTCTACTTTGGGTTATATGGCTTGCAACTCAGACACTGAGAGGTCATCATGTTTGGTCCATTATCTACTTTTGGTACGCATCTCCCATCCCGACTGATTCCTCCAGCCATCATTTCCTTTTTATTTTTTAATTTTTTTAATTTTATTGAATCACCATGTGGAAAGTTACAAAGCTTTCAGGCTTAAGTCTCAATTATACAATGCTTGAACACCTATCCCTTCACCAGTGCACATATTCCACCACCAAGAACCACAGTAAACTTCCCCCCATCCCCCATCCCCCTAGCCCCCCACCCCACCTGTGTAGCTGATAAATTTAACTTTACTTTCTCTTTACTTTGATTACATTCAATATTTCAACAAAAAACTCACTATTACTGTTTGGAGTCCCCCCCCCCAAAATTGGACCTGATTTATTTTTAGACCAGGCAAAGTACACCTCACTCAATATGGACTTCACTGTTAATTCTAAGTCCCACTTCATTTTTTCCTTCATTTAAGAACTCTAACATTCAAATTCATTTTATAGTCTCAATAACTAACATTATCTGACTAAACATATGAAAACTTGCAATGTGTCTGTGGTTTGGGAGAAAAACGTGAAGATAACAGTGAATACTTTGCAGAGCTTGCATCATTCTATTTTGGAAGGCAAGGAAATTGCTACTGTGTGGAAAAATGTGTCTATTGATAACTGAGTCAAAATGTAATTCTGAAGAATTAAATTCTTACTACTTTCAAAGTACCATAACACTTTACTGCATGTATTATTTTATTATTCACAAGATAATAAAAATCTATATGATAAAAATCTCTAGAAATAAATTTAAAAGAGGTCTTTCATTGAGTGTAAGATAAAATTCAATGTAATAAGAAAAGATCCTATTAGCATCAAATTGGCAACATTTTCCTTAATAGTAAATAAGGTAATTGTGCATCACTCAGCTGACAGCTTAAATTTGATGAAAGGTAAGTCACACCAATTAAAATGCTCTAGGCTATATAACACTTTCTAATAAAAATACTCCAGTTATATTAATCTTCTACTGCTAACAGAAATTTCATCTGACTATTAAAATATTATTAACCCATTTATTGAACACCCTGTTTTAGTAACTATATTATGGTGGCTATTATGAATTCTATAATTCAAACTACCTACACATCTATCTTATCTCCATGTTTACCAAGTCTGTGAACTTAGATAACATTCTTCAATTCTATGATCTTCATTTTTTAATTTTTAAAAATAAGTTAAAATACTATATTATTTTTTACAGTTTGTTGTAAGGACTAAATGAGATCATAGTCATAAAGTAATTAGCATTATGTGAAAACTGGAAATGGTGCAATGTCTGCTAACTACTGTATTTTATCACTCACTACTATAGTAATCCAGTTTACTTGATTTATACATTAAAGATGATTATTACTTTCAGTTCATTGTGAGGAGCATGATTCTTAGTAGATTTCTGTTGAGAAAATAAGTTATACTTTAGATCACTGACTATTTAGGAAACTTGTGGCTGGTTTACTCTCTAGAACTCAAGCTTAAATTCCTCAATATTATTTTTAATAAAAGTCCTGTTTGAGAAAAGAAAAAATAGCTCAGAAAGACTAATTCATCTGCTACTCATAATGATATAAATTTTATCTTTGGATCAAACCAGGGCAAAAGAGAATGCTTTTGGTTTCATGGGATTGCTTTTACCAACATAGCAAATAATAAAGAACCACTCAGAGATTTTCTAAGAAATAGTCCTATAAAAACTTTTTTTACTGCTAAAAATGTGTCTGAGGATGTTATTTATCACACTATAAATTGTATTATTTAAAAATCATCAATCCACATCCTTCTCCTGGTTTTCTGAGTCAACTAACTAGGTTTTGATTTTGAATTTTTTTAAGAGACTGAAGTTTTCTAACACAAAATGTTGGTCAGGTATCTGAATGTATATACCTGTTTGTCTTGGTTACTTTTTATGAAACTCAAAGTCAAGTTTATTTCTCAGCTCCAATAAACATGGATATTAACCTTCCTCCTGGCTTATTCTTTCCCCTACTTTTATTTTGCTGGCAAAAACAGTTTATGAGATGCCAATAAAATGAAAATACACTAACGCTTTTTAGGTACTGAAAGAAGATTATGTAGTCTGATAACTGAGAGTTCTTGGAAATGATTCTTTTTTTCCAATTAAAATTTATTTTAAATTTTATTTTTTAAATTGAATCACCATGAGATAAACAATTACAAAGTTATTCATGATTGTGTTTCAGTCACACAATGCTCTAACACCTATCCCTTCACCAGTGTACATTTACCACCACTAATGTCTGCAGTTTCTCTCCCAGTCCCCACTCCCACCTGCCTTTACAGCAGGTATGTCTCTCTCTCTGTCTCTCTGTCTCTCTCTCTCTTTCTTTCTCTCTCCTTTCAAGTGAGAATAAGGACACAGGCTACCAGAACTTGTGGGACACAACAAAAGCAGTGTTAAGATGAAAATGTATAGCTCTGCAAGCATTCCTCAGGAAGGAAGGGCCCACATAAATAATTACTTCACAGCTTAAGATTTTGGAAAATGACCATCCAAAGGAGCACAAACCAAGGCAGGGGAAAGGAAAAATAAAAACTTAGAGCAGAAATTAATGATCTGAAATCCCCCCACCAAATCTGAAAAATCAATGATACAAAGATTGTTCTATGAAAAAGAGATATATAAGCCACTAGAAAGACACATAAAGAAAGAGAGAGAGAGAGAGAGAAAAAGACCACCCTAATAAACTGAATCAGGAATGAAAGCAGGATCATCATACAGAAATCAAAGAAATTTAAAAGATCGTCATAGATTATTTTGGTAATTTATGTGCCACAAAATAAGAGAACGTAGAAGAAACGGAAAAATTCCTGGATTCCTAAAATATCTCAAGACTTAACCAAGAAGATTTGAAATACCAGAACAGATCTATCACTATTGAGGAAGCTGATATGCTAATCCAGTCTTCCCAAACTTTTGGGAAATACAAACACTGGCTCAGATGGATTACTAATGAATTTTTTCAAACCTTTAAAAAGGATGTATTGCCATTCCTTTTCAGACTCTTCCAGGAAATTGAAAAAACAGAAATACTCCCAATCAGTTTCTATGAGGAAAATATCACCCTAATACTAATAGTAGACAGAGATACCACAAAGTAAGACACAAAGAGAGAGAAATAGTGAGAGAGAGAAGAAAGAGAATTGAGAGAGAGAAGAGAGAGAAAACAAGAGAAAGAGCCAATATACCTGACAGACACAGATGTAAAGATCCCCAACAAGATACTAGCAAATAGAAACCAACAACTCATCAAAAAGGCCACATACTATGAGCAAGTAGGATTCATCTTGGGGTTGCAAGGAATGTCTAACACTTGCAAGTCAATCAACATACTATACCATACCAATAAAAGAAAAGATAAAAATATATGATGATATCAATAGATGCAGAGAAAATATTTGACAAGATCCAGCACCTATTTATGATAAAAAATGTCTCAACAAAATGAGAGTTGAAGAAATTTTTTTCAATATAGTAAAAGCCATCTACCACAAGCCCACAACAAGCATTTCTCTCAAAGGGGAAAAATCTTTATTTAAAGATAAGGCACAAAACAAAGTTGCCCCCTCTCACAATTCATATTCAATATAGTATTAGAAGTACTTGCCATAGCAATTAGACAGGAAAAAAATAATATAGGCATCCACAGAGGAAAGAAAGAAATCAAACTTTCACTATTTGCAGATAACATACTATATAATACTATTTGCAGATGATATCTTATTTTTATATATAATAACTATATTTCTAATATTTTGAAAATCCTAAAAGCTCTAGGAAAAAGCTCTTAAGAATGTTAGGGCGCGGATCGAGATCTCCCTATAACGACAAAGAGACTCCAGAGACTGCAAACAGCAAGCAGGGTTTATTGTAAGACTGGCTAGCCAGGGTCCAGCCGCCTACATGGACACGCAGGTCCAGCAGGTTGGGCAAAAGACCCTGAGCTTCTCCAAAGGAGATCTTATATAGGCCTTCCCCGGCCGTTACAGCAGAGCCCGCGCATTTCATAGCCAAAAGATTTGTAATATTGCAAACTTTCTTAACCAATCCATTTAAAAGCACATCACTCCTTAGCCTATGGTTTTAGAGATCAGTATTCGCGCCAATATTCAGGAATGTCCCGGTTCTGGGGGCAGTTCTGGGTCTTGTGATACGGGTCATGTGATATGGGTCTGGTTATCTGGTCTGACCACCACCCTTCTTGTGAACCGAACCGGGGTGCCTGTATCTGAATTCCTTGCTCAGGGGCAGAAAATCAAGTTATTCTAGAATGCGGGCTCCTGTAAAAAAGAGTCTTAAGAAAGCTAAATAGATTCCTGTGGTCTGTCCTGGGCCAGATCCTCACAAAGAACAATAGATTTGTATAGTAAAGTGGCAGGTTACAAAACCAGTACCAAAAAGTCCATGGCTTTCTTATACACAAATTGTGAACGAGAAGAAAGAGGTATTAAAAAATAATCCTATTCACAACTGTGACCCAGAAAATTAATTACCTCAAAATCAGTTTAACTAAAGAGGTGAAAAATCTGTACAAAGAAAACTACAAAACACTGCTTTAAGAAATAAAAGAGGAAATGAGGAAATGGAGATACATCCCCAGCTCATAAATTGGGAGGATTAACATTGTCCCCAAATAATACTCCCCAAAGCATTTTGCAGATTCAGTGCAATTCCCATGACATAAAAAAAAATAGATCAACACTCCTGAAATTCCTTTTTAACAATAAACCACCATGAATAGCTAAAGCAATCCTTGGGAAAAAGAAGATGGGAGCCTTCACCATCCCCAACTTCAAACTGTACTATAAAGCAGTTGTAACTCAAACATCATGGTATTAGGATAACAATAGTACCACTGATCAATGACATAGAATTGAATATACTGACCTAGACCCTCAAATATAAAATCCCTTAATCTTAAAGATGACTTTTGAAATAGGACATGCCAGCTGGAAGCCTTTGAGCCAGTGATAAGCTCTATATTTTTGTAATCTACTCCAAATAATTTATGACAAACTACATTCAATAAATTATTTAAAAAACAGATATTTTAAATTTTATTATTTAATATAATTTTATTATTTAAGATGCATTTTATTATTTAAGGTAAAATTTTCTTGATATACTGATTATTGTATATTTATCATAATATTATTTTAACATAATCATTATTATTATTTGGATTATAATGCTATGCAAAATAGTGTACAGCTTCATGCCTCAATATGAACCCATTTAAAATGAAAGTTCTAGAAAATTAAGAATTTCCATATCCCTTTGCCCTGTTCAACCATATAAAAAATATTTTTTTTGTTGTAGTTGCCAGTTCCTGTTTTTATTATTTATATTCCACACACGAGTGAAATTGGACACTGTCTTTTACTTTCTGACTGTTTTCACTGACAACCTCAAAATCAATATACTATGCTATGGTTATGTATATCACATCTTTTTTATCTAGTAATTTGCCAGTGAACATTTAATTTTATAACATGTTTTGGTTATTGTGGAACATGCTACTATGAACATATGTGTGTGTAAATTTTCACATTAGTGTTCTCTTATTTTTTTAAATAAATTCTCAGGTATGATATTGTTAGTCACATGGAATTTATTTTTATTTTGTTTTGGGGCCATACTCAGCTGTGCTTAGGGCATAATGTTGGCTCTGCTCTATGGGATCACTCTTGGTGGTCCTGGAGAACCATATGGGGTGCTCGGGATAAAATCTGGGTTGGTTGCATGCAATGCAAGAAATCTACCCACTGTACTATTGTTCCAGTCCCCATATGGAATTTCTATTTCTAGTTTTTTAAGATTTCTCTCTATACCACTTTTCATAAAGTCTGTATTAATTTCATAGATTCTGTATTAATTTACCCTTGATAATTAATATGAATTTTTTTCCTACCAATTGTTTCAGTAGGCATGGATCATTTTCACAGGTGTCAGATCATATCTTATATTTGCATTTTATTTGACTTTTCCTGGTAATAAGTGTTATCAAACTTTTTTCCATAACTGGACTACCATTGTAAAAAACTAAAGCATGCCGAGGGGTGAGTGCACTCGCGGGCTCTCCGGGCGGCTCTGTCTCACCACCCGCGTTTGGTGCTCTGGAACTGCAGTGTGTGGACTGGATCGGGACGGCCGGTGGTCAAGGAAAGGTGAAGGAAGAACAAGGACCAAGCTAGTTGCTGATTAGTTACCGTTTATTCAACCTTCCATCTTTCTCATCTCCCGCACTCCCAGCTCCGGCCTCTCTCTGGATCTACTGACGCCTCCTTCTCTAGTCTCTCCTCCCCTCTCTCTCTCTCTCTCTCTCTCTCTCTCTCTCTCTCTCTCTCTCTCTCTCTCTCTCTCTCTCTCTCTCTCTCTCTCTCTCTCTCTCTCTCTCTCTCTCTCTCTCTCTCTCTCTCTGCCACATGAAATCTACATGTCAATTACAAACTAGGCAGCACCTGAAATCTACATCCCAAAGACTAGGCTGGGCCAGAGCCTAGAATCTATAATCAAGTCAGGCCTGGCTAGCACCTAAGATCTGCATGTCAAAGAACAGCCAGGCTTCTGTGAGAAAAGGAAAACTGCCTCTGAAATTATTTCCAGAAGGCAGCTGAAAAAGGGAAAATATTCCTGTCTGCAGTACAGTGTCTCCAACATATCATCTTTGAAGAAGTATCTATTTAGATCTTCCGTCATTTTGTTGTTTTATGTTTTTGAGTTATATAGGTGCTTACATATTGTATATATAATCCCGTGTTGAATTATGATGCACTATTACTCTATTTAGTATGCTGCTATTTCATTTTGGAAGCCGTTTGTGGGGTATTCCTGCGACAGTACTCAGCATCCAATCCTGGAGATCAGAGGACCATGTGTCACTGGAGATTAAATTTAGTTTCCACATTATAAAGCATGCTCTCCAGTCCTTTGGAATATTTCTCCAGCCCTTCTTGGTGATTATTATTGTAGTATGAAATCTTTTAAGTCTAGTGTAATTCAATTTTATTTGTTTTTGTTAGTCTTTTAGCTGGAATAAAAATTCTTAAAGAAAACTTTCTGATTAATGTTCAAGAATATCTCCTTATTTTCTTCTATATACTTTATGGTTTCAGGGATCATATACAATCATATATTTTAATACATTTTTTAAAAATGAATCCTAATTTTATAAATTTCTTATGGGAAAAAATGAATTAAACTGCTATTCTCTTACTACAACCCAAGTTTGACTTCAAGTCCTATATATCCAGTAGAATATAGAACCAAAGGGTGATGGTCAACTGAAACTAGGACAAGTGAGATTTCTATGAAGACTGACATCAGTACATTTCGATTCTTTTTTTGCTTTTTTGGAGTCACATCTCGAGATGCACAGGGGTTACTCCTGGCTCTGCACTCAGGAATTACCCCTGGCGGTACTCAGGGGACCATATGGGATGCTGGGAATCGAACCCGGGTCGGTCACGTGGTGCAAGGCAAACGCCCTACCTGCTGTGCTACCACTCCAGCCCCAAATTTTTAATTTTTTTGTTTTGCTTTTTTTTGGTCACACCTGGCAATGCACAGAGGCTACTCCTGGCTCTGCACTCAGGAATTATCCCTGGCGGTGCTCAGGGGACCATACAGACATCAGTACATTTTGAAATGGAATTGTTAGTGGTCTTCAGGAGGCGTGAGGGTCACTCCTGGCAATACTTGGTTAACAAGGTCAGATGGTTCAGTGCTTAGGCTTGGTGGTGCACAATGCTACTCAGGCCTAGTTGTGCTCTAGCAGGTGGGAGTGAGGTGTCACCAGAGTTGTACTCTGGGTGTCAGGCAGTGCTGAGAATCAAGCTTGAGTCCCAAAGCAATCTCCAAGCTTCTAGAATAGACATTTTTGGTAGCATTTGCCTGATGGGAGTTTTTTTCCTATTGCCAATGAGCTGCTATTGGAGAATGTACTTGAAATACATGAACATGCACCATGCTTCAACTCTTACCACTGTGCTCCTTCTAGCTATTCTAAGATATTTGGAGGCCTTATTAAGGGAGCAGTATGATACAGTTTGATGGAGAAGGACAGCGTTTGAATATAAAACCAATTTTTTTCACTTACTAAACGACCTTAGACAAGTCATCATTTTCTCCTGTATCATATAGGTATAATAGCATTGCCATTTTTATAACCAGGATCATTGATATAACAATAAAGGTGGTAGAGAGCTTTAATGGAAATAACAATGCTGAGGAAATCAGGATAACTTATTGCTTCCCTAAGCTAAGCTGTAGTTTCTTTGAGTTTAGGCAGCTAAATTAGGAAGTCTCAGAAGGATATGATCATGCAATGCTAAAGTTTGCAGAAAATTTTTAGGGAGAAAAAGAAAAACAGTTGGATATGAGAAATAATCAAAGAATGAGTATGTGCCTGGCTCAGAAGTAAGGTTGATAGTTGTTTGTATGAGGATACTAGCTTAGAACCCAAGAATCTTTGTGATTCCTGGGTGACTTGAGAATACTGATAGATTTGAAAGAGCAGCATTTCACAGTATAAATGTGTAAGATGCTTTGTTAGAGCCCTTTAAATCAAAGTACAACAAAAGGAAAAAGCAAACTCATGGATTTAATCATTACACACATTTCTTTAAAAATTTTTTTAAATTAAATTTTATTTTTAATATTTTTTATTTTATAAAATATAATTATTTTATAATTATATTATTTTTATGATTACTAAAATATATTATATATGTATATATATCATGCATTATGTATATTCTATGTGTAGAAAATAGCATATTTGGATGCACTTTTGGAGAAAAAGAAAAAAAGAGATCCATATATATGTATATCTATAAAAAAATGTAGATTTCCCTCTAAGATTGTTTGCTTCCTACTTTGAACCCTATAAATGTGGTGCAGTAATCTTGGAGTATGAGTAGGATATGTGGTTTGAAGTGTCGCATAGTCCAGGAATAGATTCACTGATGGGTGACACTCTGCCCGAGCTTGTGGAAAGCGGCTGTGAGCATGGCAGCAGCTGAATTCTGGAGGTTTTTGGCTGCTAGGACTGGGTTCCTTGGTGAGGGGAGGGGTCTCACCTGCCCCGCTTCGGGGCGCCCCTTGTGAAACAGCCTGGGATGGGGTCCGGCAGCATGCATTATGCACATTTCATGTGTAGAAAATTGCATATTTGGGTGCACTTTTGGAGAAAAGAAAAAAAAGATCCAATTTGGGGATTCTTTTTCTTTATTTAATGTAGGAGAGTACAATAAATAAATAAATAGCCGTAGCTATTTACTTAGCCATTGATTAAGCTGATTGAATGGGGCATGAACTCCACATTATTATAAAAAAAAATTTAATTGAATATCCATGAGATAGACCATTACAAAGTTGTTCATAATTGGGTTTCAGTCATACAATGATCCAGCGCCCATCCCTTCACCAGTGCACATTTCCCACCACCAATGTCCCCGTTTCACTACCACAATGCTCCAACACCCCATCACCCCACCTCCAGTCTCCCTCTACGGAGGTACTTTCCCTCTCTCTCTCTCTCTCTCTCTCTCTCTCTCTCTCTCTCCTTTCCCTCTCTCCTTTCCCTTTTGTGTATTATGGTTTGCAGTACAGCTGTTAAGAGGTCATGGTGCTTGTTCATGGCATTTGGTACTTTTATCTGGATGATAAAGCTGGAGTAGCTTTTCAATTAGGTGGTTGCTTTGGGGTGTGATGTGACTGCGGAGGTTTCTGGAAGTACAAGGAGGTGGGGAGACGTAGCCCATCCTAACCCTAAGGAAGCCGAGATATTTCAGTCACAAAACCCGGATACCCAAATTTTCAGCAGACTATATCTTGGTGAGGTCTGTCCTGAGACAGTGGAGTCAGACTGGGGATATGGCTGTGATTTTGGATTGTGAAAGCAAGTAGCTGCTGGGGACTCTTCTTGGGTGGGCACCAGGCCAACCTGTCCCCCTCTGATTTACCTTGTTCAGCCATGCATGGGTCTGAGATTAACTGCAGCTTTTGATCTCTTTCAAGATTTATTTATGGGTTTCTGAAATAAGGCCAATAAATGAGCTTATATGGCTGAGTCGGAGTTTTGTGCATGTGGCTCCCACGTACCTAACTTTTGGCCACTTAATTTCTTGGTAAACTTGGCCCCAAGTTGTTGGGGTCTTGCCAAAGGCACAGTGGCAATTTGAGGTATCAGGAAGCCTGGAGGCACCATCAAGCCGCTGATGCACATTTTGGAGAGTTTAGATATTGAAATAATAGAATATTTATTTGGTTTTGCATACTTTAGTCTATGTAATAAAACTGAGAAATAAGTTTTAATTTCTTAATTTTATAGATTGGTAAATGATTGCTAAGAATCTTTGAATAATTTGCCGATAGCCATAAAGCCAGAAAGTTGTAGCAAGAAGATGTAAGGCACAGCTCACTGGCTTCAAAGTCCACGTGACTTTTTATTTAACCATGTTGCATTTCAAGTGGAATCACAGATATGTCCATAATGTATAATCAGACTAAATTTGCAGGCAGTCTATGCAGATGAGATATGGTGGCTTCCATTTTGAAAATAAATTATTAAAATGTGATAAAAAAATAAGAAATGATTGGACCTTAATAGAATAAGAAGATTCCTATATATTAACTGTATTGTTCTTCACAATTACCTTGTGAACTGAGTAATATATGTTATCAGAGAGGAAATAGGCTCAAGAAAGTAAATACTTCTATCAAGGTTGCTCAAACAATAAATGTGTGCATTAGTCCAAATTTGCCTTTATTCTAAGTTCCCGACCTCGTTAGCACTCTAAGTAAACTAAGCTTCTATTCTTATGCCCTGGACAATGTTTCATTGAAGAAGGGCTTTTTTTTTCTAGAGTCATTTAATTAAAATATAACCTCTAATTCTGGGCATTAAAAAAGCAATACTGTTTTTTAAATATGTTTACTCTCAAGTTCTCTGAGAAGATGAACAATGCTAAAGAAATAGTTGATATCAGGTTCTAAGGGGACTATCGTAGGCCACAAGACAAATTCGAAGTACCCATGGCACATATCACTTCTTATTTAAAGAACTAAAACTAGTGGTTCCAATAGATTATTATTAGTGTTGGAAAGGAATACATGTGCTTAAGAGTCATAAAAATTAATCCACTCTTTTAGTCAGCCTGCTATTAAAGAGTAATGATAAGCCAACTCTCCCAGATAATAAATAAAAATTTATTTATTTTTGAGACCAGGGGTCTCAAAGTATCATAGTGATCTCAAAATTAGTGATCTCAAAATTTCCAAGAAACACTCATATTAAGTTTTTTTACCATAAAATATAGAATTTTAAAGACAATAAAAGAAAATGTATGTAAAAATTTCTGTACCAAAACTTCTGTGGAAAATTACTTGACAAAACAAATAAACTAGCACCTCTAAGCACTTATGATACAAAATATAGCATTATGTGGAAGAACTATGTATGACATGATTAATTTCTAGTAATTAAAAGATGGAAAAACGCATATCAGCAGTCACTTGGTATGAAGATAGAAACAAATATTGACAGAACATAAGATCATTTTGGAGCAAAATGTCTGATGAAAATATTTATCTTGTTATGGTAGTTCCATAGATATATCTATATACATGCATGTATATTAAACTTTATTAATCACTAATTTTAATATATCTAGTTTATTGTACATTATAAATTACATTATATTTATTGTACATTATAACACTGTACATTATAATTATATAATGTATAATTATAATATATAATTTATATATTATATATAATATAATATAAATATATAATTATATAATGTACAATAATTGTAATATTGTACATTATAATTATTGTATATTATAAATTACAAATTAATAAAGTTGATAATTTGTAAAGGACTGAGTTCTTATGAAACTTTTCACCCACTGTAATAAAGAGAACCAAAAGAGCAAAATCAAATATGCCAAATGTGTGCTGAGAAATTTCAGATACAATGAAGTATACCTTAGATGTGACTAACACACTGGACCCAAGCAATAGCACAACGGGTAGGATGTTGTACATGGCTGACTTGGGTTCAAATCCTGGCATACCATTGGTCACTCAAGCACCACCAGGAGTAATTCCAGAGTGCAGAGCCAGGTGTAATCCCTGAGCATCACGTGGTGTGACCCAAAAAGCTCCCCCTAAAAAGTACAGTGACTAACACAAATTATAGGGTAGGAAGATTAATTAGGAAAAGATGAAATCTGAAGATTTCAGAATAATATTTGAGATAGTCATAATAGTAAATGCAAATGCCCAGAGAGAGAAGAAAATGGAGTACTTAACAACATAACATAAGTTTGAAAGATATTTAGGAGGTATGAGAATTTACAGGATTGACAGATTTGGGGTTACTGAAGATTCTGGAAAAATAATAAAAAAATAATGCTAATCCTGCTCCAAAATAGCAGGAATTTAGTAGCAGGAACTTCTGGATAGGATATACTGGAGAAACATCAGATTATGTTTCAGATTATGAGGATGTTAAGTCCAATTCTGAAAGGGGTTTGAGATGATGCCAGTATATAACAAAATAAGATGTGAAACTAGCAGAAATATTAGGTTTGTATGTAAAGCCTGAAAACTAGGAAGTGATACAGCTTGTACTTATACAAACTTCCCCAACAGAATAAAAAAATGATAAAAGATGAGAATTAAGAATGTTAAAGAACAAACAATTTAAAAAATTTTAAAGATTGAGAAGAACCTATAGAGGAACTTCTAAGAAAGAGTGTATCATGGAACTCAGGAGCTGAAGACAAAATTGTGGTCAATAGCTTAAATATGTTCACTCATGTGTGAGGCTTGGTCCAAGAATGTGGAAAGTGGCCTGGAGGTCGGTTGCAAAGGGTCTGGTTGAGTTGGGGTGGGGAGGGCTCTCACCCACCCCTCTCTGAAAGAAGCCTCTAATCGTTGGGAAAGATGAGTAAGGAGAAGCTGCTAAAATCTCAGGGTTGGGATGAATGGAGACATTACTGGCGCCTGCTCGAGTAAATCGATGAACAATGGGATGACAGTGATACAATAATACAGAGGCTAAAATAAGTAAAAGATAATGAACAGAAACAAGGTCATGCTGATCTATAAAACACTCTCTCATTGGATGAATAGGAGCTGTAGATTTTTTGAAGTATGAAAAATCACTGTATCACTGTCATCCTATTGTTCATGGATTTGCTCGAGTAATAAATCAATAACGTCTCTATTATAAGACTTGTTATTACTGTTTTGGCATATCGAATACACCACGGGTAGCTTGCCAGACTCTGCTGTGTGGGAGAGATACTCTCAGTAGCTTGCTGGGCTCTCTGAGAGGAGCAGAGGAATCGAACTTGGGTCAGCCACGTGCAAGGCAAATGCCCTACCCTCTGTCCTATCACTCCAGCCCAAAATATGAAAAATGAGAATAGGAAATATAGAAAACTCTTTCAAAACGTTTACCTATCTAAGGGAAAGGTTTAAGGGAATTTTATAGTGATAAAAAGGACTTATGTCTTAAAAATGGTGATAAGGAGACATAATTTCTGAAAAGGATATGTTGACAATTGTCCATCTTCTAATTAATTTGAACCACGAAGAAAGAGTTTCAACTGTCTGTATAACACTGTTGATTCTAAGTCAGTCATTACATTTCCATCAAGGAAACCATGTAGAATCACATTGATTATGAAACAGGCAATCCTATAACATGGGAAAGAATCTTTAAAAGTGATATCTTTTAAAGTGATCTTTAACAGTGATTTTAAAAATTCAAGTTCTATAAAACATGTATTTCAGAGCCAGAGATATCAAAGAAATTTTTATGGTCAATGATTTTTGTTGTGGACTAAGTTTTGCATTATGCATAATATGTAACAATCTTATTAATAGGCAATTTATAAAAAAGGGGGTATATACCAATGAATATATTTAATCATACGAATATTTGATGCATTTAAAATATATTTTAAAACACTATTACCTAAATAATGTTTACAAATTTAAAATATCACATTTTTCTGTTAAGCTGGAAATTATTTTAAAAAACACTGTAAAACAACACGGCAAAGAGTTGAGAAATGAGTATACTTTACATTGCTCACTGGGACTATCTGCTAGTAAAATATTTTTATGTAGGGCGATTTGACAACATATGGCTGTTCATACTTTTTGACCCTATAATTACCCTGCTGAATATTTATTCTAAGGAAAAAAATTATAACTGAGTAGAAATTCTCAATGCACAATAATGTGCATTGCTGACATAGCAGGTCATATATTTGAACAAATACTTAGAAGTATTGCAAATGGTTATAAAGATTTTTTAAAACAAGTTATATGCATATGTGGTTCCCATTTAAATGTATATGATGTATTGTTAGATTAAAAACCTATTTTAAAAACAATAAAATCCAGAGTATGACCTCAATTTTATAAAAATGATATAGCAACATGCATATACTATGTGTTACTGCTCCCAGAGTTGATAAATATTGTAGTAGAGAATTTAATTTCTGAAAGTAATCATAAACCAGCATACGGTCTCTAAAATAATGTATCAGGAAAAATGATGCTGTGAAACCCTTTTAGATTTCTTGCTATAAAATTACAACTATAGCCTTTTACAAAGAAAATGCACTAAAATTACTGACTTCTTTAAATAAGCCAGTCTTTAATATCGCTAAGCACTAGCCTATCTAATTTAATTTTGGATGCTGTGATGAATACAATAAATTATCTTCTGAAATTAATCACTTTTTAAAATAAATTATAAATACAGAAGCTTTGCTGTGCCTATACATATAGCTGGCAGGGATAATGGTTTCCATTGAAAAATACTATGCTGTGGGAATTTCTACTGCTGTTTATTCAGTAATTCAATTTGCTCTATTTAAACACAAATATGCTAGTCCTTCAGTCATCAGTCAACCACTGAAGTTCACAGCAGGCTAAAACTATAACCCTTTTTACTAAATAAGAAAGAAATCAATGATATAATTTTCTCTCCCCAATAGTTCATAGCATTAGAAGCAGAGAAATGAATTGAAAACTGTACCAGTTCAATAAAATCAAATTAACAAATATTTATTCCTAAACCTGACATATACGCAACAGTCTATGAGATGTGTTATATTTACCATCCCACGTTTTCCTAACAAGGCTACCACTTATAGATCATCAAGCTCATATTCAGAGGCATTAAATAATTTTATCCAAGTCACAAAGCTAAATATAAACAGACCAACAATTTATCCCCAGCCTATCTGAATCTAAATTACATACTATTAACATAACACTAAACTATGTCTGATATCAAACATGGTACAGAAACACATAGTATGATAAATAAAATCACATCAGTTAATACAAAAGGATGTTGAAACACAGGTCAGTTATACTGGTATGGGAACACTAAAAAAAACTCCTTAGGGGTGTTAACATTTAAATAGTCGGCATAATTGCTCACTTCAGAAGAATGTGATTGTATTATCCCCTGTATAGCGGAGATACTGTGATCTCTGCATAAAGTGATTTTAAAATAGGTTAATACTCATGATACTCATTTTTGTCTGACAACAAACTAACTAGTATCCTTTTAGTTTGTTTTGGGGGTCAACCCTGGTGGCTGGATGTTTGGCTTTATTCCTGTGGGACTTTACTATTGTATTCCAGGGATATCATGGGGTTGGATGCATGCTAGGCAAGCACTTTAACCCCTGTACTATCTCTTTGGCTCCAGATCTCCCTATACAAATTTTCCATCTTCAGATTAGTAGAGTTGATGAGGGGATACACTCTAAAGGTCAAAGAATGACTATATAGAAGGTGATGAGCTAAATTGAAATGTGATCAAGGCAGATGACATTAAAATTGTCATTTTTTGAGACCCTTGATATTAAGGAGTCAATGAGAATCTCACAGCTTTAGAATCTATCTCTGTAACCTCTTTTCTAAGAGATGAACACACATCTGGACTTCTATGTCCATATCCATGAATTCACGTCATTTCTGGCATGTTAAACACAATCATTACAAATAAAAATAGATAAGAGACTTTAATTTCTACATATGAAAGGGGAGTTTGAGACTGGTTAGAATAAATGGCATTTGTGCAGTCTTAAACAAGAATAAAAATTTAAATACATGAAGAAATGGGTGCAGGTGGGACTTCTGGGCAAAGTAAAGAACATGTTTAAAGGTATGAAAATATTAAAGTGAGAAATTCTGAGGGTAAAAAAAGAATCCAGAGTGGTAAGCGCTTAGGTTTAATAAAGGAGAAAGTGTAGAAGAAAAAACTTAACTAACATGCCAGAGGAGATCTTGCAGTTGTGTACTGCCAGGCTAGGTTTTTTTATATTTTTCTCTGCCAAGTTGGTGAATAAGGTCCAAAGAGAAAAGTACTGCAGACAGACCTTTAAGGAGTAGTCAGAGGGAAAAGAACCAGAAAGAACAGTTGGAGATAAATATGCAGATGCCAATGTAGAAAAGAGTATTAAGAAGGTGTGTATTGGTTGATGTGCCAAATTACAGCCTAGTTAAAGCATCAATTCTCTTTCTTCAACTATCCTTTGATTGCCCTTTCCCTCCACTATCAAAATAATTGAATCATACACACTTACTATACTGGATTTTGACCTTGTTTTTTTTCATTTAACTATAATGTAGCCTCACTTATTTCCATATCACATCACAGTCATGGTCTTGAAAAAATCACCTGTAATCTCCTGCATGTCAGAGATATTGACTGCTCCATTTGACTATTCCATTCTTGTGGCACAACACAAAAACAAAATTTGTATTTTTTAAAATTCTTTAAAATATTGTAGTTTAGAGAACATAGTTACAATAATGTTAACATTTATAATTTTTATGTAAAAAGTCACTACCCCTTCACCCCTATCATACTGTCAAGTATCATCCACCACTGTCCTTTTACTAGTTTCTAGTCCACCTCATTTTCTGCATACACTACCTCTCTCCACTGCTTGGTAATCTTCATTTTATACTCCAAGGCCAAGGATTTGTCATCATTCAATGCTATCTATTCCCTTGCTTACTACTTTATATATCACAGATGAGAGAGCTCATCCAGAATTTGTCCTCTTTGACATATTTAATTTAACCTATACCCTCCATAGTTGTTTTGACATATGGCCATATTTAATCTTTTCCTTTTTTATTTTGGTGAAGCAAGATAGGTTTAATTGGAGAAATACATGTTTAAGAGTGAATACAGACTTTTCTGGAGTGGAAATAAGCAAGCATAGAAACATCTAGACAAGCAAGTGAGATGTGGTCAATGGAGAACAGGAGCTTGAAAAGAAAGTCTCATCTTTTCTTATAGCTACATTGTATATCACTGTATATATATCATACCTTCTTTATTATTCCCAGTGTCCTATGGAAGATAAGGACAAAAACCTAAGTTACAGCTACTCTGAGCAGTGATGGGTGTTCCTATTCAAAATATCAGTCTTTTACTTGTGACTCTACTAACTTCTAGCAACCAAGATTACCTTGAGTATTTAGTAAATACTTCCACAATCTAACTAGTGTCTGTGACTCAGATTTATGTCATGTCAGACAATTTCTCATGTCTGGAATCTGTTGTGGCATTTCTGACTGAGAAAACAACTAGAGATTGTGGCCACATCTATCCAATTATAGCTGTTTACCCCCCAAAAAAAGAGAGAGAATTGTTTTTAAAAATATATATTGACAATACAAATTTGGAAGACAGTTGCTCCAAACCATGAACTAATGGCTGGGGATCTCACCTCTGGACTATCTGCTACCTGCTGTGGCTTCTGGTTATGGTTTTGGGAATGATGCTCCAAACAGTGGAGTGGGGAAAACTTTACCCTGTGTGCATTGGACATTATAAATTTCCAGTCTCTTTCAGACCCTGAAATCAGGTACAGGGATAAAATGTCATCTCTGTGGAGCCTTTGCCTTCATTGTCCTTCATTTAAGGTTATATAACTAAGTCTGGCACAGCCATATTAGGGAAGCTTCCTTTAGTTCTGAGAAGGTTTCATTTTAAAATTTAACAGATTATATGGCAGCTGTCAATCTGTAGTGTAGAAGCAAGGTTGTGATCATAATGAGGTAGATCAAAGGCTATGAAACAAATGGATAGAATCACAACAGGAATGTCTACTACCAATCCAGGCCAGTTGTGACAATCTGCTGGGTATAACATTCTACATCTCTTTAGGACAAAGTGAGTTCAAGTACAAAATCACACTTTGTAAAAAATAAAATAAAATATTAGCATTTGTTTCTATGTACAAAAAAAGGGAAATAAAACATTGTAAGGAAATAACAAATGGCCAGTGGTAACAGGCCCTGAGTGTTTGCCTCCAGAATTGAGTTTTTCAAGGGATATGACTGAGGGTAGGGAGGCACCAGGTCTTAAGAGATCAGTGAAGAGACATTGATATTCTAGGGTTAGGTTTAGCATTGTAAATTTGTATGCATGGAATCTTATTATATATATGTAATGTAGATCACAGTAACAAAATAAAATTTGGGACAAAAATTAAGTCTCTTTTCTCAGGATCTGTCAGATGGCATTGGTTCACCTGAGTTCAGGCAGAAAACCTGTTAGGAAAGAGCCAAAGCTTCAACCCATGTGTGTGGGGTTCACCTTGGGAATGGTTATTCCCAGTTTGCACTACGAGTGGCGACCCAATGTGTTTGGCTCAATAGGACCTGAGTATATTTTCAGAAATTATGTAAAACCTTTGTCTTTACACCCTCAAGTTTTAAGTAGGTGTTTTATGTCTAATATTAGCTTGCTGATCTAATTTCTCTTTTCTGCTTTCAATCTCTGAATCTTCCCTCCTCCCACCAAGGGAAGTGCTCCTTAGCTCTAAACTTGTCTTCAGTTTTAACTTCCAGAGTAAAGTCTTCCTGAGACATGACTATTTTCTCCAGGAAATTTCTTCAAATAGCCCCCTTGCTGGGTACTGTACTGTAGTTTCATTTTTAATGCATTCTTTGTATTGAAGGCATAGGTGTGATCACAGAACTATTTCTTTTTGGTGATCTTGGTTCCAAATTTTTATCTTTAGCTCAAACCTTCCTCTGTAGTCCAGATGCACATATTCAAACGCTTCCATAACATTTTCACTTGGCTTCTAGTAAACACTGTCAACAAGTTTCAAAGTGAATTTATGACCTTAATTTCACAAATTCATGCCATATATTGTTTTATCCACTTCCACCGATAGTAACTCCAGTGTCTAGAGAAAAATCCTGAATATCCTCAGTTCCTTTTTGTACTAAAGTGTACACACACTTAATGTCCTAGACAAAATAATTTTACTTTAAATGTATATCTAATAGCAATTTACTGCTATAATTTTGACCTAAGTTTCCAGCATATCTTGCCTAGATTACAGAAATAACTTCATAACTCGTTTCCTTATTTATAGACAAAGTTTCTTTCAATCTAGTAACAGAACAATCTGGCAAAAAAAAATTAAGGTTTCCAAGTTTTCCAAAATATACTCAAATAAGTTATACCAGAGCAGACCGCTTCCAGGGATAGGTATCACTGTTAGTCCTGGAACCTGGAGTTCAGACTCAGTCATATTTGCCGATTTGCCAATTATAAAAAGATTTCTTTTACTTTTGAGAAATAATTTTAATATCAATGTAGCCTTTATTCATGAATTCCTCTGAATTACATGGAATAGGTCTTTGTCAATCCTGTTTAGAAGCGTCATAATTTAAAATTATTTCATAATGTTTTAATTGAATACATTTCCAACTGTAATTTTGTAATCACTTAGTAATTCAGGTACCTTCATCTATTGTATAGTGAAAACCCATTTTTATACTTTACATTAAAATCTTTTTAAACTGAAGTACAATAAACTCACAATATTATTTTAGTCTCATGTATAAAACATGATGATTTGACATTTGTATGCATTATGAAAAATAATTATAATAAGTCTACTTATATCCTAGCAACTTTCAAATTTTAATATTCATACTTATTAAATACAATAGTGTAAGCAAATAAATTTCACAACTATTTTGAGATTAAGGACTTACTTCCATTTTATTTTATTTTATTTTATTTTATTTTATTTTTTAAATTTTTATTGAATCACCATGTAGAAAGTTACAAAGTTCTCAGGTTTTTGTCTCAGTTATACAATATTCAAACACCCATCCCTTCACCAGTGCCCATATTCCACCACCAAAAACCCCAGTATAACCCCCTGCCCCTGCCCTCCCACCCCCAAATGTATAACTGATGAATTTCACTTCATTTTCTCTTTACCTTGATTACGTTCCATATTTCAACACAAAACTCACTATTGTTGTTGGAGTTTCCCCCCCAAGAAAGACAGCCCTACTACCAAGGAAGCATTTGATAATTAGTTTTCCAATGCTGAGAATGAAGAGATGTGTAGCCCCACTGCTCCAAGTACATAACTCTTTTTTTTTCTTTTTTCTTTTCCTTTTTTTTTCCCCCTCATCCCCCTTCCCGTGCCTCATAGTATGGTGGACGCCACACCGTGTTTCTCCCTGAAGATGGGAAACAACCGGGAAAGAGGGATATTTCCTCTTCTAGGCCGGCATGGGGCTGTTGCTTAGTCCAGAGAAATGGCTGCTACTTTAATAACCTTCAGTATTTCAACAAAAACTCACTGTTATTATTTGGTGTTTCCCCCCCCCCCCATGTCAGACCTGTTAAAAAGGAACTGTTTCACATTGCTGACAATTATAGATGTTAAGTTGCGCGGACACAGTAGCATCCATGCGGTTTTGGATTTCTGTATAAAGTCCAGGGAAAATTCTGCCAGAAATTGCATAGCCCAGCTCACAGGCCCAGTGCATTGCTGTAAGAAGTCTCTGGAATCAAAGTCTTTAGGCGAAGAGGGTCCATTTCACTTTCAGCAGCTCCAAACTTATCTGGGCTGAGGGCGTGCCAGTTAAGCCACTTCCCATGATTCCCTAGGAGTCCCAAGTGTAAAAATCATATACCTCTGGGTTAGGAGTCTTAGAAGATGGCTCCTGCCATGTGGATGTTGCTTCCGCCGCCATTTTCCATGCAGAAAGACAGGGTGGGGACGAAATATCCACCCCCGGGCAGCACAGAGGAGTTATAGCCCAGTTCACAGTCCCAGTGCATTGCTATATGAAGCTGCGCTGGATGCCCGAATGTGTTAGGTCTCTGGAATCAAAGTCTTTAGGCACAGAGGGTCCATTTCACTCTCAGCAGCTCCGAATTTATCTGGGCCTTACTTTCATTTTAAAAGTGAACATATGAGGTTCAAAGAATATCATTCATTTCTTTCTGTCCATTCTTTTTATTTGTTGAAAGTATGCTTTTCCAGGTACCACAACTCAACCAGAATTCTACTTTCTCATGGTGAACTAGAAATTCAAGCAGCAGGAGTCTCACATTAAAGTCTAAGAATCTTTATTTTCCACAGGGAACATCCATTGTGGACATTTAAAAAAGTTTATGTGCCTCTTTCGGCATGGGCAACTCCTCGCAGAATGTCTCCAGCCTGAGAACTAAGCCTCAGCCCCGTGCCCGCCCAGGAGGGGAAAGGTATTTCTCTCTCTCGCCTCTTTATCTCCGGGGATGAAGGGCGTTGTGTCCGCCATATTAAGACGACCACAGATTGGGTTTTCAAGCCTCCAATGATCTAATATCTGGAAGAAATCTCCCTGGACTTCTTGTTAAAGTACAGAAATTCAAAACCACGCGGCCGCTACTGCGGCCGCGCGACCCTATTTATCTTCACAGTAGGTCTGAATCTAGTGGGGTACTCCTAACAACAATAGTGAGGTTTGTGTTGAAATATTGAATGTAACCAAAGTAAACAGAATGTAAAATGAAATTTATCAGTTACAAGGTATGGGGTGGGGGGCGGGATGGGAGGTGTACTGTGTGGGTTTTTTTTTTTTGGTGGTGGTGGTATATGGACACTGGTGAAGTGATTGTTGTTTCAGCATTGTATAACTGAGACCTAAGCCTGAAAGCATTGTAATATTCCACATGGTGATTTAATAAAATAAAATAAAATAAAAAGTTTATGTGTATGAAAAGCATATGGGGAAAAACATTTAGTTGTATATAAATTATAAACACTATAATACTTGGCACTTAATAAACATGTAAAATGAATATGTAATTTGATTATTAAGAGAGTCATGAAGGAACTTACAATATCTTAATAGAATATTGTCAGGCTCAACTGGAATTGTGGAGGAAAAGACCCGTCTTAGTAAGTGACTCTTTAAACTATTGATTTTTACTGTTTATTCTTGAAATACTTTTTTCAAATAGGAAAATATGCATCAAGTTTGAGTTAGATTAACTTCTCTACAGAGATATAACACTCAGATAGAAGTTATGATCCTACTTGTGTCTATTTATTATCTTCTTCACAAGGTATAAACTGCTACAGTTTTTATCTCCCCAATAAAATCAAGTTGATGCACAAAACATGCGCTTAAAATATTTTTCTTAAATGGATTTATGAATTCAAATTTTATATATTAAAATTTTAAGCTTAATAGTGGATGTCAAATAGTCACCAGTTATGAGTTCAGAACTCAAATTTACTAACTCAACAATTTTTACAATATGTTTTGGTGTCATAAAATATTTGGATAAAAACAAAGAGCAACAATGTACAGTTTGTGTATAATGTGAATTTATAATGCATTGTTTATTTAATTCTTTCAGCATTATATAAGCCCAAATTTAAGATGAGGCAATCTAAGTCTAGCTTATCTAAGATGAGCAGATTTAGTCAAGATAAAGAGTTAGCAAATTTAGAAGCTAAATTCTTCACAAAATTTCCCATATCTGATTACTTCACCTTCACTTTGTATCTTTCTCTCAGGTTTAACTTGTCACAGGAAAGCTACCACCATCCTCTTAAGATGAAACACCCATAACTATACTCACTGGGAAGGCTAGAATAGAAGAATATGGCCCTTAAGCTGGCACAGATTTTCAAAAGATGTTTTGTCATCACAAAAAACTGTCAAGGCTCCAGCGGCATGATTGGTAAGGAATCAAGCCAGCTAGCAAAGTATTTGACAAATTCAACTGCTGGTGATTCTCAGGTATAGGAGACAGGACTTCTTGGATGTGTCCATTGACCTGCATGCAGTATAACCGAAAAAGAATCTGCAGACACTATCAGGGTGATATGACATGTATCCATGTTTGTTTTTTTCCATTTTCTTTATTTTAAGGCTTAAATTTTAGTCCCTTTTCTTTGGCAGTTTTTAGAGCCATGTGACTGGCACAACTCTTGCAAGTACTATAAATGCAAAGTGATTGTGCTTAAGGGAAAATTGCCATCATGTAAATCTAGGACTATATATTTGTATCGTTTCTTGGGGATTTTAAGGTGGGTGCCATTTATAAAGCTTCTAAACTTAATTACAGAGATGTAAAATCAATGTGAGAAACATTTTTGATATAATTTATATTTAACCCCAACAGGAATATACAGCAATATTTACTAGTATTAAAAGGGGAAGGCATTATTATTTTGTCCACTCACGTGCAGTTTTATCTGACTTAACAAACTTTATAAATACCAGACAAATAGAATTTCTTCTTAAGTACAAATACCATCCTTATGAAATAAAATGAATTAGAGACTGAGATATAATACATCTAACTAATCAATATCTTATTCCCCTTGATTAAAGAAATATTTATTGACTACAAACACTGGAATCACAGTCTAGATTTAAATAAGGTATATGTGACCTAATATCCCAATGTTTTATTTTTTCACTAGTATTAGTATTCCCACATATTGGGTGCTTTTTTAGATACCTGGGATATAATAAGTAAAAAAGTAAAGAAAGATCCACATAGTCAAAGAGCTTGAATTCAAGTTGTTGTTGTTGTGTGTGTGTGTGTGTGTGTGTATGTGAAATTACTAAGTACTGACTATTCTCATATTGCTGTTAAATTACTTGCTATGGTAATCCTTTATTTCTTTCTATTGTTCTTTTTAATTTACTGTGGACTGTAGATGCTGATAACCAAGTTCATTAAAAATGTCTAATGAAATAACTAATAAATTCAAGCTGAGAATTTGAGGATGCTCTAGAGGACCTAAGATGAGAAAACATGATGCTTCATTTTGTGGGAATTAGAGTTGTATGGCTTAGGTAAAAAATATGAGATAGTTTATTGAGCTCAAAATAGAATGCCCTGGAGCTTGTTTTAAGGTACATTGCTATTTTACATAAACAAAGATGTTTTTATCTCCTATATACAAGGTTTTTAACTAGATGCTGTGGATAAAAAGGAACAAAATAATAGTCTCAAGGAATTTTCTAAAGAGTATAAATAAGTTTAATACAGTAAGTAACCTACTTAATGTAATTGATAGATCTTGGAAACTGACTGGAAATAAAATGACTTTTTTTGGATCTGTTTTGTTTGGGGGCCATACCCAGCTATCCCCAGTTTTTACTCCTGGCTCTGCACTTAGTTATCACTCATGGTGGGGATCAAGAGTTCCTTTGTGGTGCCAGAGTTGAACCCAAGTTAGCTGCATGAAAAGAAAGTTTACTACCCTCTGTATTATATCTCTGGTCTTTGACATGACATCTAAAGCAAGCAAGTCCTTGAATAATGGAGTTATTCAATATTGGTAGGATTATTTTTTTCTCATCAACATTATAATTAAACAACATTGCATGAAAAGCATTGTTCGAGGATCTACTTTACAGGTCGACCTGTGACAATGCTATAAAGATGTATAACCTGCCAGAAGGCAAAAGAACAATGTATTTATTTATTTAATAAAGAATTATTGAACTCTATACATCAGGCTCTGTGTTAGGTACTGACAATCATGGAGTAAATTAAATAATTAAATTTATCCTTACGTAAACATTATATTGTCATGGAATAAATAAATTAATTTTCAGAGGAAAAATCAGATGAGTTCATACAATGACAACTAATCTGAGCATGGAGATTTTAATGGTTATGCTGCTTATGCAATGATATCTTTCACTTGGTAATCAAAGAAGCACCCTACAAAGAGCGAAAGTTTTAGTTGGGAAGAACATTACAGAGGGATCAGGGTAAGGGCGTTCAAGAGAAAAAAACTATTTTATCTTTAAGCTTCTCTAAAATTCACCCTAATCGTTCTTAGCTATGCCATTTGCCATTTGAACTTTATGAACATCATTGAACTTTATGAAATTATTTGGACAATCTTTTCAATCTCTTAAATAAGTAGAGACTCTTTTATCTTCAGAATCTAAATTGGGCTTAGAAAATAAAAAAACCTTGAAAGATATTGGAAAGGAAAGAGAATTTCTTGATTATTTACAACTCTGTATCCTGCAGAGTCAGCTGATGTTAGTCTCAATCTAGTTTCTAGCTCCTATGGTGACCCTTTCAACAGAATTTTTTATTTAGGATTTTATAAGAATTTCCATCATTTGTTTCTTCAGGTGTTGAGTGCTAAAAATGCCCTTACACCAGAAACTCTTAATACTATATTACACCTGTGTTTCCCCTATATCTTCTCAAAGCTTCTCAAATTTTTCCTTTATTAAATTCTCAAAATCTTGCCATGGTCTTGATACAGGAAATACATTTAAAAGAAATTTTAAAAGAAATTGCAGAATCTAGTATAATGTTAGAGAAATGCAAAATGGGAAGGGAAGAAAATTTTAAGTTAGTAGAGATTAAACTTCTCAGGGTTTTGAAGATTATGATATAGAGTCTTAATGTTATCTTAAGTGTAATGAGAAACAATTAGAAATAGGAGGGAAAGGAGACCAAATCTACATGAAATCAAGGTGGACACAGAAATAGCAGAGTTTTAATTGGCTAAGCATGATATTTATTAACTGAAAAACAAGAAGAATTTATCAGGCATGGAACATAGTTATGAGAAAAGGAGTGAAAGAAAACTAGACATTCAATCAGAAAAAGGTTCCTTCAGAAATCTAACATGAGTATAAAAATTAGCAGGATCCAATAATTTGAATATCTTGGGATCAGTAATTACTAAATTTTCTAATAATATATTCCCTGAGTATTTTATGTCCTAAAACAGAAACAGAATAATAAAATGTAATAGCACAGCGGTTGGGCATTCACCTTTCACAAGGCCAACCCGTGTTCGATTCCTCCGCCCCTCTCAGAGAGCCCGGCAAGCTACCGAGAGTATGGAGCCCGCACAGCAGAGCCTGGCAAGTTACTGTGTGTATTGGATATGCCCAAAACAGTAAAAATAAGTCCTCAATGAGAGATGTTACTGGTGCCCGCTCGAACAAATCGATGAGCAAGGGGATGACAGTGACAGTAATTAATTATAATATTTAAATAAAACTTACTAAACTTTTTAAAACTCACTGATTTTTCTCTGACATTTTCTCATTTTCACTAGTCTAACCTGTGACCCTTCTAATTTCAAAAAATCTTACATAGATCCACCCTACGACTTTCAGGCAATCATGCCCACAAGTCAGAAGCACAAAACTATGGCATGACATTCAAGATTTTGGGTCATTTTTTTCAATAATTCTAAATATGCTTCCACTTTTTCACCCATAAAAGGACCCCAGATCCATAAGTACATAATATATTTGTTACTTATACACCTCTGTGTACTTAAGGAACCTTCAGACTACACAGTACTTAAGAAGAAGCAACTTCATTTGTGTCTAGTATTCCTGGAATAAATCAAGCTATTACTTCTGAGTACATACTACAACCTTTTCATGAAATGTCCTTCCTGCTCCCGAATATCCAGGTAATACTCTTTTAAGACTCATCAAAAGGCCTGCAATAGCTAGAAGGGCTTTTCTGATAGCAAATGTAAAATGGATTATTTTATTTGCTACCCTATAACATGTATTGTGTCTTTTTTATAATTTTATTTTATTTATTTTAATTATTATTATTATTTTTTAATTTTATCACCATGTGGAAAGTTACAGAGTTCTCAGGTTTATGTCTCAGTTATACCGTATTCAAACACCATCCCTTTACCAGTGCCCATATTCCACCACCAAAATCCCCGGTATATCCCCCGCTGCCCACCCCAACTGTATAACTGATGAATTTCACTTCATTTTCTCTTCACCTTGATTACGCTTCATATTTCAACACAAAACTCACTATTGTTGTGGGAGTTATACCCCCAAACAAGATAACCCTAATAAGGAGGCATTTGATAATTAGTTTTCCATTAAAAGATTGTATGTTTTCAGGTTTTAGAAAAGGTTGCGTGGCCGCGTTAGCGGCTGCGCAGCTCGGATGTGTCCCAGTCCCGAATCCTGGAGCCGTGTTAGTTGCTGCTCAGTGTCGCCAGGGCTCCATCTGGAGAAGGCATGCTGGCGGCACCTCCTCCTTCCGGCCCCCCGGTGTTGCTGGCCCCGATTCGGGTCCGGAGCATTGTCCGGGCCGCGTTGCTCACCAGAATGCCTGCCGCTTCTCTGTGGATAACTTGTATTATGTCTTTAATTTGGTGCATATCTGTATTTATATTTTATGTAAATGCATCTATCTCTCTCTGGACTGGAAGCTTTTTGAGGGCAGGGAATGCGTCATGCAACTTAATATTCTCTTAGTGCCTATATAGGACTCTGCTCAGGGCGGGGAGGGAAACAACCCACCCCACTTCGAGTGGCCCCGGTGAAGATAGCCAGGTGCAGAATACAATATAAATTATTGTGGGTCAGCTATGGGGTTGTTGAGGAAATGGAGACAATGGTGGAGGGACGGTGACAATAGTGATGGGTTTGGTGTTGTAATATTGAATGCCCGTAACAAACCATCATGAACAACTTTATAAACCAAAATGTTTAAGTAAAGTGGTGGCGGGGGTGAAATGTAGTGTTGATGCAGACCAGGAGATAACACAGTGACTGAAGCACCTACCTTCCTTGCAAGAATGAAGCCTGGAGTTCAATTCCTATTGCTGTCACATGCACCCAGCAGCCAAAGACCTCCGGAATGCAGCCACAGCCAGGTTCAAGGCTCAGACGAGCCTCACGCATGAACAAACTGGCAGAGGAACCCAGGTGTGTGAGACTGGGGGCTGAGATCTCCAAACCTGCTCAGATTAGGACTGGGCCTCCTCCACCCAGATTTCCCTTCATCCAGTAGCTAGGCAGTCACACCCACAAACTGCCTAAAAACAAAGCTCCTGGGCCTCTTATTGTCTAGTTCTCCCTCTTGGAGAACCCGGCAAGCTACGAAGAGTAGCTTGCCGGCACAGCAGAGCCTGGGAAGCTCCCCATGGCATATTCTATATGCCAAAAACAGTAACAATGATGGGTCTCATTACCCTGACCCTGAAAATGCCTCCAATGTGGCACCGTTGGGAAGGACGAGTAAAAAGAGGCTGCTAAAATCTCAGGGCTAGGACGAATGAAGACATACTGGCACCTGCTCAAGCAAATCGATGAACAACGGGATGACAGTGATGACATTGATAATGATACAGGACTCAGCATGCAGCACAATGATCAGGCAATACTTATTGTTATTGGAGAATTAAGTTTCCTAGAGTAACCTTGGTTCTGATATAAGATGTCTCAAATTAAAGCAAAACAGTAACAGAGATTTTTTTTCAGAGACTCAGGTCCAAAATATCTAAATTTATTAAGGCATTGGGAGCATAGTGGGAAAACAAATAACAAAAATGTATAAGTCAACAATCACTGGAATTACTCCTTTTGGAGGTGTAAAACTTACCATATAATTTTCTCTGCAGCAAACATCTTACTATTTTATCTCCATATGCTATGCTCCCACCCAAACTGAGCTAGTTTTCTGGTAAAAAATCATAGCTTTATTCCCATTGAAATTGATTCTCCTGTGAACAAGCTAGGTAGCAAAATTCATTTTATCAGCTCCATGCACAGACTTGAAGAGAGATTGTGTCTAATTTCTCTAAGTCTTAGTTTATCTACCTCTAAGGTACAGATTATATACTCTCCTCGACTCTCTACTATCAATATTAATCATGGCAGTGATATAAAAAATTCACTAAATGCCATTAATTAACCTTGTCATTAGAGTTCATAGAAAGAAGAGTCAAATACGTAAGCCAACATATTCCTGGCTAATGATGATCCTAAGTGTGTACTACTGCTATGTTAGACTTCTGAGAAAGATAGAGGGACAGAGTCTGGGAGACCATGTTAGAGAAAATTTTGGATGCAGGACGCCATGGCCACCTCTGTGAGTCAATGACTGAGGGAGCCTAATGGAGGGGTAATATGGGTCAAAGAGAAGGATTTACTTTTTTATAATCCAGTTTCAAATGCAAACAGATTTTTGATCATTACTAGCGGAAATAGAGGGAGAGAGGAAAGGATAGATGGATAGATGGAGAGATAAGGGAGTCAGACTAGTACTAAAGAATTTCTAAAAGCAGCTTGAATCTAGTATTGGTTTTAAGGAATACTGTCCTCAGTTTCTGCTATTTATAATAATTATGCCCAAAGGGCTAGCAATTGCTATGAATTCCATATACTTTATCAAATCTAATACATCTGCTGATTCCTTAGGCCTTTGCAGAGATCCTCTAAATGAGAACCAGTCCTTGATTCCAAGGAGGACAATATACCTTTAAAGGGACAATAAGAACTCAATAGACAAACTAAAAGCAGGTACAAAACATCGACTGATCCTGCTTACAGATCTTCCAAAGATTTCATGGTAGGAAATTCATAGTTCCTGAAGGGAGGTAAGATAGGAATAGGCAAAGAATCAGTGAGAGCAGGGTCTAGTGGTGATGATAATCACACACATAATAAAAACAAAAACCCTTCTTTGTAGGGCCTCCAAGAAAACACATGCAAAGGATACAGAGAAAATAGATGGAAGATATGTTGGCTGGAGCTACATTAGGAAGATAAGATAGAGTCAGTCCAGGCTCATCGAAGAGCTGGAAGAAAAGATTCTGCAGGCAAGGGAAACAATGACTGCAAAGATGAGAGGAATCTGGGATTTGGGGAAAGAAGTCTAAAAAACCAGAGTCTAGGAAGGAGTACTTCAGAAAATCATTAATAGAAATAGAAGTTACAGAATGAAATAGCATCTAATATCTGAGATAATATCTGGCTCTTTGATTTATTTTATTTGTCTTAGCTGAGACATGCCACCCAATACCCAGTCACCCACTGTCCTACCATCCCACTTACTACCTTTGCTAAGTGAACAGCAGATCATAAGTAAGACTGACCTGATTTCGAATAGAACTATAAAATTTATCAATTCCTTCAACTGAAAAAATATCCCAACTTCTTAAGCTTCAGTTCTTCATTCATTCATTTATGTGAATAATGATAGTATTTTGCTTTGTAGTGAAATATTAAAGATCAGTTTTAAAAATAAGAGCTGAATTATATTTAGCATTTTCTACTATGTGTCAGGTTCTGTGTTCAGTATTTTGTTGCATATTAACACATTTCCTATACAACTGTTAAACTATAGGTAATATGTTTGTCTCCCTATATTATAGATGATGGGAAAAAAAAGCAAAGAAAAGTTAAAGATTTAGCGTCAGTTCATGCAGCCCTAAGGAAAAGATTCAGAAAATCAGTTTAGGCATTTGACTGTGGCATCTAATGCAGGGAGTCATATTCTCTATGTAAAGTGCTCAACACTTTGAGGGGTCACAAAATATATGTGTTCCCTTTTCAGTGGTTATTCATTTAAATAAGTGGGAAAGTATGTAACTTATTAGTGACTCAGTAGACAAAGGAACAAATGTTAGTAGAAAGGTGAAATGTAGCCAAGAGGATAGATAGCCCAGCTCAGGTGACAAAAGACAAGTGTAAGAACTTTATAGCTGTAAGATGAAATGGGGTTGACATACCACTTCATCGAATAGGCCTACTGTCCAGAATGCTATCCTGAACAGAGCACTAACATCCTCAAAGCCCCGCCAAGAAAAAAGAAGGGGCCTGGTGGCCACACTAGGTACTTTTTCAGTGGCTAAGCTCAGATATTAGCCTTCACCATTCTTGTACCTCACTCATCATCAGTAAGGACAACATGAATTATAATGATAAAGGCACAGCCTAGGATTCCTGAGCTTCAGAACTAGAAGAGAATTAGGGATGGAAGGAGTCATAATTTATCTGCTTCATCAAGTTCAGTAAAATCTGACAGAGGAGTAGCAAATATAAGAGAATCCCAGTGAAAGAAGGAATATGAGGTAGGTCAAGAGGTAAATTTTCTGTCGACCTGCAAGTTTTACAGATTCAAACTAAGAGTTCTACAGCTTCAGAGCCTGTGCTCTTTTCTCCTATACCACATGGTCCTCCAGCCAGGCAAGACAGTGACTTAATTTGATAGGATTACTACATACCAGTTTGAGAAAAAGAGGAGGTGAGCAAGTTGTGACTAAATCTCATACACTTCAAAATCCCCCATTTTCACCCACGTTTCAATAGTAGAAAAATCTAGGCCCAGAAAGAGGCAGCACCGTGAAGGTCACATTTGGTTAGAATCTCGGTCTCTAAACCTCCATAGCACCTCACAAGAGAAGAAAAATTGCTATGCTCAGGTTTCTAGTGAAAACTATACCTTCAAGGTTAGCCAATAGTTTTATCTGCTATGACACTTCACATGATTGTTTACCTAAAAAAATGATTAATATTATTTCTCTAAGGAAAAAGTGTGGGTATATAAATGCAGTTTAAAAATAAAAAGCAATGGTATGTTTGACAAGTATGGGAAGTTTGCAAACATGAAGGTTTAGAGATTTAGAGGAGAGGAGTGTCAAAACATCCCAAATCTTGGAGGTCCTGCAGACTTCACCCCCTCCCTTATCCATGGTCCCTCAAGTCTGTGTTCTTGTTCCAGGCAGGATTTTCTTTCTTCAGTCTTGGAGAGCTCTTGTGAACCAACTTAGAAAAACAAGAACTATTAATATGCAATGAAAAGAACCTTGGTTACAAAATTACGTGGGCCTGGCTTTGCTACTCATCAACAGAGTGATCTTGGGCAAATCACCTCAACTCTCTGAACCTATATGTCTTCATCATCAAATGTATATAACATCTATATTGTAGCATTATAGTAGGATTAAAGATAACACATGCATAAAATAATTGGCATCATTCCTGAAAAGTAATAAGTATTCAATAATTTTATCATTATACCTATAACTATGGTTACTACTGCTATTATTATTGTTATTATTTGTCTTTTATGAAATCAGGATAATGTCAATGGGATATTTACATTGTGGTTTCCAGGATTTGTCTACTTTCTGTTAAAGGAATACACTTTTAGTTCAGAATAGTGGCTATTACATAGATATGTTTCTCTGATGATGCACTTAAGTCTGTCATACTCAACACCCAATCTATCAATTTTCAATATATTTATGAGGCAAATGCATAAATAATTTTGAATTTGTTGGTAAGTCAGAAGTGAAACTTATGGACTGGGATCAATAAGACCTACTGACCTTGATAGAGACCTACCTCTGGTTTTAGAGTTTTGAGTAACTTTTTGAAAACTGTCTAAGTTCCCTTCAGATGCCTACACTGGCTGTTCAGCACAAGCAGAAAGACCTAAGTTCAAATTTGTTTCCGTTGGGTCTGGTCAATGGAATTGCCTATTTTAAAATTTTCTTCATGCCTACAAGCAATTAAGTATAGCAGTGTTAATTGAATTGGGTAGCCCAGTTCCTCTTTTTTGTCTTCAGTGTGTCCTTAAAACCTACACACACCATCCCCAAATGTAGAGATAACCAGATATGAGAATCTACAAGTTTTATGGTTATAGGGCCTACCTGCGGGTTTATAGCTTGGCCCCAGTTTTAGGAGGATAACCACAAGAGCAGAGCACTTCTGTCAGTCAAACTGGTATTTTTTCACAATATCAGACAAAACTGTGGCAACAGAACAGTAGTTCCATGATTATTTTGACAATTATCAATCATGATGGATTCAACATAAGTTTTGGAATTTAGACTATTGGTGGTCTGCCACTGATCTCTGGGCCAGGGCCAGGCATGCGGAAGCAGTGTTGGCTTTTGCCTGTACTCCTAAGAGTTATGCTGTCTCTGGGCACAGCAAGTACATTTTACACTTAAACCCCCTCTTGTATAGAAGTGTCAGTCTATTCTCTAGAAGAGCCCATGACTATCTTTTCTGAAATGTTTGAGGTTGTTACTTTTCATTTTCAATATGTTGTTCTAGTAGTCATCATTCAGCTTGCAAATAACAAATTCTCCTGGTTCTGTGCTAAGGTATGTAATATGAAAACAAACTTTCTTTAAGAAAATGTGTCTGTTATTCCCTTTCAGCATATCCCTCGTCTATCCCTCCTGCTGACAGCAATATATGGAAATATATTATTCATCAACACGAAAAATACACAGGGATGCAGTGATTAAGGACTAAAACTAAAGAATTCAAAAAAGTGACATGGTTAGAAGATATATTCTTGTATGTGTATGCTATATAAGCTAGTCTTGCAGGTGTGAGGCCACTGAGCTATCTCTGACTGCTTTCTTAAAAGTTCTTTAACTAGAGTCATGGATCATGTTTTTCTTTAACAGCACCATAAATGATGAAGTGTCATGAGTAATTACAGAGCCCATATTAAATAAATGGTAGTAGGAAACTACAGAGGAAAGATCTATGTTGTTTTGATTCAAGCACGCTCCAAAGAGTCATGCATCATGACTAATATTAGTGTGGCTATTTTTTCTCAGATGGGAAATATGAAATCAGCCAGGAATCATGCATTTAGCAATAAAAATATAAAAAGTTGGTGCCTATACATTGACATTAAACTTGTAAAAATTTAACAATGATCAAATGTATATCTTCTCTATTCATTGTTCTAAATTTTCTAAATTTATAGACCTCACAAGTACATAAATTCTATACTAAAATTTTAACAAAACAGGCTACACAAAAATATATAATGGGGATCCTGCACAGTTAAGGGTTGTTATTGGTCAGACTGACACTAAATATGTCTAGCCAGTGGCTTAGTTACGGTGCCTTCTCATCAGACAGCTGATCAGGGGAAATATTTGAAAACCTCTGGAGTTCTTACAGCTTGGAGCTCCTCTGTGCATTACAGCAGAAGCAGCACTACATGTCTCACCTACAGAATATCCTACTCAGCCTCTGAAAGTCAAGTTTGAGGGCTGGAGATATAGCGTGGGGTTAAAGCTTTTGCCCTTACATGTAGTTTGGCTTGTTACCTGACACCTCATATGGTCTCCTGAACACAGTAGTGAGCCCTGATCAGAGAGCCTGGTATAGCCCCATAGCAGTGCTTGGCATACCCTCTAAACAAAACAAAACAAAAAAATAAAGACAAAAAAACCCATAAAATTGAAACTTGAAAGCTGGGAAAATGTGATAGTACAGTGGGTCCGGCGATAGTCTTGCACAAAGCCAATCTGGGTTTCATCTCTGGCACCCCATATCACTCCTTGAGCCCACCAGGAATTACTCCCAAGACAGCGCTTGGAGTAAGCTCTGAGTACTATTGGGTGTGACCTCAAAACAAAACAAACTAGAAATCCAAACAAACCTTAAAAGCAATCTTTCACAAATAGAATACATAAAGCACAATAAATTATTAAGACTCACACAATGTCTGTGTGTGTGTGTGCTTTCTAAGCTCTGCTATATATAAAGAAAATATATAGAGAAAAACACTAATGTGAAATTGGGATAAATTTATAAAAGTAACCTTGAGAGAAGAAATTAGAATTATATTTTTCTAGTTCATGTGTACTTTTAAT
Source organism: Sorex araneus (assembly GCF_027595985.1). Lineage (NCBI taxonomy): Eukaryota > Metazoa > Chordata > Mammalia > Eulipotyphla > Soricidae > Sorex > Sorex araneus. The sequence continues at coordinate 25,905,785 of NC_073306.1, read as the reverse complement.
TACATCATAAATTTAACATAATTTCTTATAAACTTATAATTCATAAATATTTTACAATTTTATAATTTTCAAATACTTTAAAAATTTGCCACAATAATATTTTAGCTTACTGGAACTTCAACATGCTTTTCTTACTTCCATACACATATTTTCTTTCTCCCTACATATTAATTCTTTACTAGTAATGTCCACTTGGTTAAATTCTCCTTATCTTTGAAGTCTATCAGAAATATAATTTTTCAGAAATCCTCTATACCCCCTCTGGTCTTTATAAAAATGCTAATTTAATGAACTCCTACATTATCCTATGAATTGTTATTTCCAAATATTTAATAAAATGCTATTTTTTTCTGTTGCCAGTCTTATACTCCTGAAAAGACTAGTGTAGTATAAGGTAAATAGTATATATTTAAACATATTTGATCAACATATGATCACTTAATCTTTGATAAAGGGGCAAGAAAAGTGAAGTTGAATAAGGAAAGCCTCTTCGACAAGTGTTGCTGGGAAAACTGGACAGCGACCTGCAAAAAAATGAACTCAGGCACTTTGCCGCCCACCGGTCCAGTATGACTGAGGAGGACAAGGGAGCTTTCCCACTTCCGCCCGTGCGGGGGCCCGGTATTTCTCTAGGTTTTCCCATCTTATGAGCACCATAAAAGGGTAAAAGATTGTAGCGATAGAATTTCAGGCAGAATTTTCCCTGGACTTTATACAGAAACCCAAAACTGCACGCGGCCGCGGCCGCACGACCTAATGTCATCTAATCATCAGCAATATGAAATGGTTCCCTTTTAACGGGTCGGACTTTGGTGGGAAACCCTAACAAGAATAGTAAGTTTTTTGTTGAAATATTGAAGGCAACCAAAATGGTAGCCATCTCTCTAGATTGAACTAAGCCATATCCCCACGCCAGCTGAGAAGAAATATCCTTCTTTCTCGGGAAGAAACGCGGCGTGGCGTTAACCATAGTATGATGTCCATTAAGTTGACACGTACTTGGTGGCATGGGAATGGGATACAAGGGAATAAAGTATTATGTACATGGAACAGCGGGACGTTGGTGGAATCTCGAGTCGGGGCCAATACCAGTACACTACTTTTGGCTCCAGAAACTGCAGACTTTCTACCAGACTATCAACTAAGCCAGAGCCCCACACCGGCTGATGACAGGAAATAACCATCTTTTCCGGTTTTTATTCCTTTGTCAGGCAGCGTGGTGAATACTAAACAGGCGTGAACTCAGTGGCGCGGGACGAGGGGGGAAAAAATAGAAAAGTTATGTAACAGACAATGGGACTTGTTTGAAACCCCAGCAACAATAGCGAGTTATGTGTTGAAACATAGAATGTAACCAAGATAAAGCATAAACGAAGTGAAACTTATCAATTACAAGGGCGGGGACGGGGGGGGCGCGAGGCATACTGGGGTGGTTGGTGATGGAATAGGGGCACTGGTGAAGGGAAGGGTGTTTGAGTATTGTATAATTGACATAATCCTGAGAACTATGAACCCTCCACATGGTGATTCAATAAAATTAAAAAAAATGAACTCAGACCTCTTTCTAATGCCAGACACAAAAGTCAGATCAAAGTGGATTAAAGATCTCAGTATAAGACCTAAATCCATAAGGTACATTGAGGAAAATGTAGGCAGAACCCTTCATGATATTGAAGCTAAAGGCATCTTTAAGAATAAAACACCACTGACTGAGCAAGTGGAAGCAAACATACACAAATAGGACTACATTTAACTAAGAAGCTTCTGTACCTCAAAAGAAACAGTGACCAAAATACAAAGAGAGCCCACTGAATAAGAAAAATTAATTACCGAATACACATCAGATGGTAGCTATCCAGGACACACAAGACATTAGTAAAACTGTACAAGAAAAACACCTCCAACCCCATCATAATTAGGAGAAGAAATGAATAGAAGCTTCCTCAAAAAAGAAATACAAATGCCTAAAAGGCACATGAAAAAAATGCTCTACATGGCTAATCATCAGGGAGATGCAAATCAAAGCAACAATGAGATATCACCTCACACCAAGAGACTGGCACACATCAAAAAGAACAAGTGAAGCCAGTGCTGGCATGGGTGTGGGGAAAAAGGGACTCTCTTTCATTCTTGGTGGGAATGCTGACCGATCCAGCCTTTTTGGAAAACTATATGGGCATTCCTTAAAAAACTAGAAATTGAACTCCCATTTGACCCTGAAATACCACTTCTGGGAATATATCCCAAGGGTGCAAAAAAGCATGGTAGAAATGAGATCTGCAACTGTATGTTCATTGCAGCACTGTTCACAATAGCCATAATCTGGAAACAACCCAAGTTCCCGAGAACAGATGACTGGTTAAAGAAACTTTAGTACATTTATACAATGGAATACTATGCAGCTGTTAGGAAAGATGAAGTCATAATATTCGTTTATAAATGGATGGACATGGAGAGTATAATGCTAAGTGAAATGAGTCAGAAAGTGAGTGGAAGGACATAGAATGACTCCATTCATTTGTGGAATATAAAATAACATAATATGAGACTGACACCCAGGACAGTAGAGACAAGGGCCAGAAATATTGCTCCATGGTTGGAAACCTGCCTCATCAGCTAGAGGAGAAAGCAGTTGAAAAAAAGAATGGGTCAGTAAGTCAATGATGGTTGGAGGGATCTGTTTGGGATGCGGAGGTTTGTACTGAAAGTAGATAAAGGACCAAACATGATAGCCTCTCAGTATCTGTGTTGCAGACCATAATGTTCAAAAGTAGAGAAAGAGTATGGGGGAAATTGTCTGCCACAGAAGCAGGGGGGAGGGTTTGGAGGAGGATACTGAGAATATTAGTGGTGGAAAATGTACACTTGTGGAGGGATGGGTGTTCGATCATTGTATGACTGAAACTCAAACATGAAAGCTTTGTAACTGTATCTCACTGTGATTCAATAAAAAATAAACACAGTGATGCAGTGATTAACAAATAAACATTGTAAATATCTTTAACTCCTTTAAAAATATATGTGCATGAACAAAGCCTAGGAGGCTCAGAGAAATTTTGTTGTAGCTATTTGTTTAACTTTCCCACTAATAGTTTTTTTTTGTGTTAACGAAATGCTTCAGTAATTAAATACAGAAACTGTAGAAATGATTGTATTTCTTTGAAAGATAAAAAAATGGCAATTATTTAGGAAGTTTTAGGTAAATAAGTTTTTATCAATACTAGCTAAAAAATTGACAATATATGGGGAAATAACTTCAGGAACTATAACTGCACTGCCTCCCTGTTGTAAGGAATCTGGCTAATTTATTTATTTGTAATCGAGTACTTCTGTGTAATACCTATTCGTATCTATTTCATAGAAAACCTTGGAAAATACTACTTTTAAGATATAAGATATTTCAAGAGGAGGGAATTTTCTGGCTTCTAGAAAATTCTCCCAGACAAGGCAAACAATTTGAGTAAATATAGTAAAAAAAATAAGTATTGCTGTACTATTAAAATACAACATTTATTGAGAATTTACTGTTCATTTGAGAATATGCCATCATTTAACACTTATTAGCTTATTTAACTTTTATAATAAATGAAGGAGAGTTTCTATTACTGATAAAAGTTCAAAGAGGCTAAAGATGTTATAGATAACACCATGTCTAAATACTTTCGACTCTCCCTCTAAACCATTATGCAATCACCACCAAATGACATAAAGCCTCCTTTTCCAGGGAGAATAAATAAAGAAGTAGAAAAGTTCCTTTTTTCATCACTTTTCCCTTTTTTTAATATATTCTCTTTCTTTTCCTTTTCTCCCCCCACCCCCCCCCGAAACTTTTTCCCAAAAATAGCCTTGAAAGTGTACTTTGTGTTCCTCACTGTGAGACTAAACCGTAGAGTTTCAAATAGAAATCTCAAGTGATCTCTCATGTCAGGATCTAGCTCCTAACATCAGTTGATTTCCACGTGCTGGGACAGATAAACACGAGTATGAGATGGGGAGGAAGATACCTCAAAGGGTTCCATTAAGAATACCAGACAGACAACTGAAGTAGGGGTGAAAGCTCCATCTTGAACTGCTTTCAATTTATTTCAAAGGCTGAATTCTTAGAAAAAAATACATTTGGCAGCATAGGAGGAGAAGAAACATCATCATATTAATGCTTTTTTGGGTTAATTATATTTATTAGTGTGATTTGGGGTAAGTACAGCTGTCCCCTATTTTGAATGCTCACTAGAGTTCTGGGAGATGAGTAAATTGCCTATCTGGCCACAAGTCAAAGGCAATCTGGGAAAATTTGTGTAAAATTTCATTCACCTGGGGGTGACAAACAGAACTAAGTGCAGTAAGAAACTAAGTCTTTACCCTCAAATCAAACAACATAGAAGTTCTTTATATCTCAGTAGAACATGGTGCCAATCTCACTGATCTGTTTGCCTCGCACTCAGGGTGGAATAGTATGTGGAAACTAGGAGTGTTAATTAATTTATTTTTTAATTTCTGTGTCATCCTCAGTCTCTGACACAGTATTTAATGTATTATATATGCTCAGTGAATGCTAGAAGTAGGACAGCAAAAGGGAGGATGTGGAAAGAAGGGACAGAGGAGACAAATAATGTAATAGAGTCACAGTATAATGGGGGTACTCAGGACTTTGAATCTTTGTTCTCTGGTACAGAGTTCAATTTAGGAAAACACCCATAGCCTCCTCACAACTTCCTTTGGGTGCCATACTAAACCAAATCTTTGGCTGATGCAGAGAAGCAGTTCTAATCTCTCCAGTGAAAAAGAAGCCACAGGCCTGCCATTTTCTTGGTGAAGATTGTCACTGAGGGAGGAGAGGGGAAGGTAAGGATATATTTGAAATTCAACTAATGCCGCATAAAGAATGATGTACATAAAAAATTGATCACGACACTGCACCCAGGCAAATATTATTAATAATGCAGTATTTAAACACACACTATGTCCCTCTTAATGATGAAAAGAAGCCCAAGGTCATAACAAATAAAAGTCATTCCAATGAGACCAAAGGAAGAGAGAATATCTCTGTATAGATCACTTCACAATAGCTTCTTCTTCTTCTTTTTTTTTTTTACTATTATCTAGCAGAGTCCAGTAGATTTTCTATGAAAAGAGGGAGCAGAGTTTTTCCCGATTGGAATATTTCAAACCATCAGGCAGTCCTAGTAAAGAATAGAATTGGTAAGGGCTGGCAGTGAGGAGGACAAAAACCCTCCCTCCACTTTTTCCTAATACCCTAATTTATAAAGAGGAGATAATGATACCTATATAACAGTGTTATAAATCGTAGTATTTTAAACAGATCAAATTAAGTACACAGTTATATATCTGTGGATTTGGCTTTCTTTAATGTATTTGCTTAAAACTGAAATTAAATAAGTTAGTGAATTTTCAAAGGTTTGGGAAAGGTATATACATGAACAAAGTAAACAGGACCTCTTAGTATACATGCCCTTGACATACTTCCTGAGCACAATCTCTCTATGGGTAAATCATTAACCTCATCCTACTTAAGAGTAATAAAAGCTTGAGGGATATTCAATGGTAACATTATACCCATAAGTAGAAAAGAAGCAGCAGTAAAAATATATTGCACCAGGAGCTGGTCTTTGGTCCTGGCAGGGCTCAAAGACAAGTTCCCCTACTCACTGGGCTCTTCTCAGGCTGGAATAGCAAGCAAATTAGCACCAGACAGATTAGTAGAACAAAAGACCAAATTTAATTGCGCATATATAGAGAGAAGTTACTACTACAAATTTTAAAGTAAATGGGAAAAACATGAGTGTATAATATGAGCTAAGAAAAGGGAAAAAAAAGAAAGAAGGGAACTGACAAGATAAAGAGGGGATGACTATAACAAAATTTTACTTCTATATGTTTGCCTTGCCTAAAAATAGGTTTCTCTGATTTCTGGAGATAACCCTAAATCTAATATGCATTTTTGATATTATAGTAACTATTTTCCCCCAATGCCCACAAAATCTCCATTGACCTTAGTTCCATGTGCCAGGATAACATGTACTTGAAAAAATCTAACTTGCTATTGTTGGGGGAAAACCTGTCTGAAAAAAATTTGGGATGGGAGGAGAGGTGATATTACAGTTCCATTTTATTAGCAAATCACTGCCTTTGTTTCTGAATCTTGGATTTCCCATCCACAAAATGGGTGGCTTCTGGATTATTTCCTGGTCACACAATTCTGAAATTTGCAATTTTGTAGACAAGGAATGTTATTAAAAGCAAAATATTTGCACTTATAGACCTGGGTTCAAACGTATTTCCTCTCCTACATATTTTCAGCAAGACCATTGTCAAGTTACTTACTCTCTAAAATCCATATTTTTTAATTATCGAGACAAAATATTTCCTATCTCAGAGATTTATTTTGAGCTCTGGCTAATATAAACTAAAATTTATGGTAAAGTACAGATGTGAAAATCATGTCCAATGTATTTAGTTTCAGAGATAATGTTCCTTTCACTATAATAATGGAGAATACAAACATAAAAAAAATTATCAAATCCAGAAAAGTATAACTGTAGCTCAGATTTTGCTGACAACTAACATAGGTAGGAGGGGTTAACATAGCATACGAGTAAAAGCATGAAACTTGTCAACATGAAAAGAGCTCTGGAATCAGAGATCAAGGAATCAAGATATATGAACTTTTGGGGTTTCCGTTTCTTCTCTGGTAATATATGGACAGTAAGAATATTAACTTTATAGGTCATAAATAAGGAAATAGATGTAAACACTTCACATAGTTCCCAGGTCATAATGAAAGTTCAATAAATAATAATAACTATTATTATAGTAGGTTGGTCTAATGACAGTAACTCAAATAACATCTTTATAAGTGGTCAGAAAATTCTAGAATAAGTAGCTCAATTCTAATAAAAACATCTGAAGTCTATAATGGTATTTTCCATGGGCTTTTCAACTTCTGTATTACAAAAGGAAGAGCTCTGAAACCATATGCTTTGGACTTCAACAAGGCTTTATTCTCAGAGGTATTATTTACATTTTAGATTTATTATTGTCTTCCATAGTGCTGACATGAAATAACCTTCTATTCTCTCCATGTTAAAAAGAATACAGTGTTTCTTAGCTCAATAAATAATTCAGGGCTATATTAATATTTTAAGATGAATAAGCAATATATTTTGGACCCCAGAAAAACCATGAGGACAGAAATTAGTTATTTGTAGCTGAAATCTTAATTGAACCAACATATTGATTGTTTTTTCTTCCAGGTTTTATTGCCCACATGATGAAGGGGAGTGCCTGTTTCTATTCCAAATGTTGCAGACATAATTGCATATGCTAGATTTTACTTTTATGAAAATTCAGAGCAGCCAACTATGACCTCAAATGCTTTTTCTCATTTTATGATAAACATAGAACCTCTACTATCCCCTTACCATTCACTTTTTCTCATATATATTTTCTAAGGATGATGGATGCTGTTTTTCCATAAATATAAGATTTCTGAATCAACAGCTATAGCTTGGCTAGAGTAATTTATTTCTTATACATTATGTCATTAACCATACATATGCATGATATTATTTAGCACTGTAGCATTGTCATCCCATTGTTCATCGATTTGCTCGAGCGGGCAACAGTAACATCTCCATTATGAGAATTGTTGTTACTGTTTTTGGCATATCGAATATGCCACGGGTAACCTGCCAGCCTCTGCCGTGCGGGCGGAATACTCTCAGCAGCTTGATGGGCTCTCCGAGAGGGATGGAGGAATCAAACTTGGGTCAGCTGCATGTAAGGCAAACACCCTACCCGCTGTGCTATCACTCCAGCCCTGATATTATTTAATATTATAAAAACCTTCTATTGTAGGTAATGTATTTTCTCTTAGTATATGAAAAAAAACTGAAGGCTAAAGTAGCTGAGTAAATCGTTAGAAGTCACACCAAAAGTGCATCTAACCCTAAAGCCCAAGCTGCTTTCATCTATACTAACCTAACTCATAGTATTAATTATGATAACAATAGCTAGGATATTTGGAGTATTCAATGATTTGCCAGGCATAGTCTTATGATATTTATAGACATTAATTCATTTGCTTATCCAAATGATACTCAAAGATAGGAAATTTTTTTATTATATTCTATGTTTCAGAAAAATAAAGCTTGAGAATGTAGGTGTTTCTCCCTAGTTTATCTGATAAAAAGTGGAGGAGTCAGGATTTAAAGTCCAATAGTGTGGCTTCAGAATCTAGTATATTAACCATTTTATATGACTTGCTTATAAACAAACAGAAGGAAAGAGGAAAGTGGGCTTTTGTGAGTAAACAGATGACATAAGAATACCAAAGGACCGTTTTATCAATTCTACATAATGATAATTTATTACGATAGGACACTCACAGATGATGAGTTGGAAATGATTATTTCTGTATATAACCAGGAAACTTGAAAGAGAAGTCTTTCAAGGAGCTTTTTGCTACACTGTGATTAATTTATATCAGACTACATTTTGGTTTTGGTGAAACTATATCAACACAAAGTATTGCCTCCACCATTTGTGCCATAAATTCCAGGAGGAGAAAGTGCCCAGACTGACTTAAATGCTCACATGACAAGTAAGTCTGTTAAACATGGCATATCAGTTCCCAACTTAGTAAGAGACTAAATTTAAATTGGTAGGATGCACATATGTAAACATGTCTTTATAACTATACACATGTGCATGAAATTATTATGCCAAACACACACACATACACACAACACACCCCACACTCACACACATACACACACACACCCAGACACTAGGGTGCTGTTCTGATTTTCTCAGTCAGTGGGCAGAATAATAGTCATCTGAATCAGGAAGCATTCCCTTTGCAAGAAAGACAAATCCATCTACTTAAGTGGACTCCACTAAAGACTGAAGAAGATAAATAAATGTTTGAGTACCTACTAAGTATCAGACCATTTGCAGAGTTTCTATTATTTGCTATTTATGAATTTAAAAATATTTGATTATGAGTCTTTTAACTTCAGATCCCACACTGCCTTCTGAGCAACACATCAGGGAAATACCTCCCCATTCTGGCAATGGGTTCATTGTGACATCTGTCATTCCTAAAATAGACAAGAGACAAGAAATTTCTAACCCCATTTATTAATACAAGAATAAGTCAAAGTTCTAAGCAGGGTTATTAAATGTAAATCTCAGCTTTACTGAGAGTCAAGAAGAAAATAATGTGTTATTTATAGCTGGGTGAAATTGATCGATAATTCTATAGCTTTTAATAGCAAACACTGTATCTCAGATTCCGGTAGTCAGAAATCTGGAGTGGCTTAGTTTTAGTAGAGGTCAGGGATAGAATTATACTTCTGATTTTCAAAGGTCTTTTGCAAACTACTTATGTTTGGAAGATAACATCACCAGGGTTTCTACAGATGAATTAGTCAAATATATCCAAGTCTCAGTGATTATAGTGGACTAGATTCTACCTTGGTGTTTAAGAAACAATATATTTCCCTCTTCATTTCACTATGATTATTGAGTACCCTTAAAGGCCTGGAACAAAGTTTTTGGTAAGCAACTTTTCAGTAAGGCTTTTTAGGCCAAGTTTTGCTATCAGAAAACTAAGGCTCAAAGAAATTAAAATGACTTGACCCAGAGTAACATTTCAAACCCAAATCTGAGAACTCCAAGAGAGTTTGAAAATAATTATTTTTAGTTAATTTCCAATTTGCTTCCACTGAGAAATGAGTTGATAAATACTTTTAGTTTGTCAGGTGAATGATAAATTATGCCTCATTTAGGGCAGCAGGGTGCCAAAGTGGTGCACAGGGATCCCTCCCAGCAATTTTTGGTCAATCAGGCCACTACAAGGACCCAAGAATGTGGTGCTGTGAGCGACCAATGGTGCCTGTTGTTCCCGAGTCCATGTTGGCAGTGCTAAGATTAGGCCTCCAAGAACACACCCAGAGGTGTTTGGGGCCTTGAGGATGACATCAGCGATGCTCAGATGAATAGGAGCCAGAATCTGCAGCATGAAAGGCATGCACCCTGGTATATATAGTCAGTTTTCCTTCAGTTTTTTCTCTTTGACAAACATTGTATGATGAGATACAAAGATAAAGAAACTAACATTTTCAAGTTATATCAAAACCAGAATTCTAGAGAAGTCTTATATCCTTAATCTAGCCTAGCCTATCTCAGATATCAATAATAAACACACAAATCTATTGATTGTCATTCTTTGGAACTACAATAAACTTGGTACTAGGGTGTTAACATAGTTGTGGCTATTTAGCAAAGCAGATAATAAATCAATTTTGATATATTCTTTCATTTCCATATAATCCTTAAAATTTCTAAAATGTCCAAAGATAGATCAGGGTGCATAGGGTACAATGTGAGTCACACAACATTATGGGCATACTAGTAAATGTTTCACACAGAAAATGAATATATGAATGAATACTTCATTTTTGCCAAGAATCAAAGGTAATATTTTCTCTTCCTGCCTCTGAGACAAAAAAAAAAACACTTTCAACAAAAATTCATAATTTCATTCACTTTCTCTCAAGTTAATCTTTCATGGATGTCTAAGTAATCTACCATTCCAGTCAAACAAATGCAAAAACTATTCTTTAAAATGTGTACAATAATAGAAAGACTGACATAAATTTGAATCATAACTCATTTACTGTGAGAACTAATCTAATCTGACAGTTCGAAGGTCCCTTGTTTTAAATTTTTGTTTTTCCTCTTTAAAATGGAAAATATATATCTTCAATATTATTATATTTAAGTAAGTTTTTACATGTAAAACTGAACAACTGGTATATAAATACCATCAATGACTAGATTGTGTCATTTTCTTTTTATAATTTGGTTCTTTTCTTTATATAACTGTATGGAGAGCAATATAGTACTATGCAATCAATTCTCAAAGGTCTTTTAATTTTTATTATAATTTAGGTTATTACAAGAATTTTAAAGCTTATAATATCAATTTACAAATTTACAACACCCAACTACTACCTAATTTTCCATGACCTACCATCACTATATATCACCTCAAATCTGGTCTTCTCTCTTCCAACAAAACCTCCTACCCCCAAACAGGAGAGTAATTGATTTTTTTCTAATACCAAAGGTTTGTTACTATTCAGTACTTGTTTTATCTCTCTATATGCCATAAATGAGTGAGATCATCTGGCTATTGTCTTTCTTCCACTGGCATATTTTATAGGCACTTAATTTAATCTACATTGTACTTAATTACATGAATCCATCTTTTTTTTTGAGCTTCAGAATATCCATTATTTATATAGACCAAAGCTTCTTGATCAATTCGTCCATTGTTGGATGTAAAAAACTAAAGCTCGCCGAAGGAGCGAAGGAGCGTGTGCACTCGCAGGTTCTCCGGGCGGCTCTGTCTCACAGCCCCCATTCAGTGCTCTGAAACTGCTGTGTATGAGCTGGATTGGGAAGGCCGGTGGTCAAGGACAGGCAAAGGAAGAAAGAGGACCAAGCTGGTTGCTGATTAGTTACTGTTTATTTAATTTTCCATCTTTCTCTTCTCTCACACTCCCAGCTGCTTCCTCTCTCTGGTCTACTGCCACCCTCTCCTTGTCTCTCTCCGCCCTCTTTCTCTCTCCCCCTTACCCTGAGGCTACACAGCCAGGTAGCAAAATCATCATAAGAAAGCCCTTCCTGAGGGCAGCACATTCCAAATCCCTTCCTAACTCTTAAGGTGTTTTTCTCCTTTCCTTTGTCCAAACACTCATTAACATCTTAATACTAGTTATTTTTGTATGGACATAGCAAGAGATACATTGAGGCTTGCAAGGCAGCTCTCCTGGCAACATCTTGCCACAGACTCAGACCAAAGCACTCAGGCCAGATTAATCATTCCTAACCCTTGCAGGGTCCAAAACTAGTTAGTTATCAAAGTTTGGATCATGACAGCATTTGTCCATGACCAAGCTCTTAACTTATAGTTAAGCATTAGGCACTTTGGCCAGACCCATCTCGATGCCAGGGTAGCATACAACTCACCGCTTGCCCTGGGTCTGTCTTGTCCCTCGTCGGGACCCTGCTTTGGGGGTGCTAGGAAGTAAGGGCAGCTGAGGCTTAGGTGGAGAGAACAGATGCCCAGGAGGAAAATATCATGTAGAGTCAAATGACTCTCAGGTTACAAAAGCATAGTATTTGCTAAGTCTTCCTGTGTCCATACAAAAAGGACATGGCTCTGAATAAACTATGCAAAGGACTCAAGAAGAAGAGAAAAACAATATTTACAAGTCAACAGAACACTAAGAAAGAAGCTACAAATAAACAAAGAGGAATGGGAGCACTGTAATGGGAGTGACCCAATAAACCTAAACTACCTGAGGCTATGTTATCCTACAGTTGGACATTTGAGTTATTTTCATATCCTTACTGTTGCACTAAGCACTGTAATGGTCATAGGTGTGCATATACCCCTTTGAAATAATGTTTTTGAGGTAGATTGGATTTCTGGGTTATATGGGCATTTCAGTCATACATTGTTGAAAAACATTCATACTGCTTTCAGTAGGAAGTGAACCAAATAATGTTCCCACAAATAGTAAATAAATTCTTTTTTCAGAACATCTCTGTCAGCACTGGTTGTTTCTAATCACTTTTTAAAATATTTTTGTTTTGGATTACACCTGGTAGTGCTTAGAGTTTACTCCAGGTGCTGGACTCAGAAATCACTCTTGGTAGGACTAAGGGGACCATTTGGGGGGTCAGGGATTGAAACCAGGTTGGCCAGGTGCAGGACAAGTGCCCTACCTGATACACTCTCTCCATCCATAACTAAATTTTGATATACACCATTCTCAGTGGCATGTATACTTTTTTTGAGACATTTTATTGTTTCGAATTGCATTTCCCTAATATGTGACAAAATTCACCTTTCCATATGTCTACTAGACATCCATATGTCCTCTTCATAAAAAGTGGCTCTTCCTCTCCTCTCCACATTTTTCTTTCTATTTTTCTTTTGCCTTTTTGGGTCACACCCGGTAATGCTCAGGGCTTACTCCTGGCTCTATACTCAGGAATTACTCCTGGCAGTGTCCTGGGGACCATATGGGATGCCAGGGACTGAACCCAAGTCAGCTGCTTGGAAGGCAAACACCTTACCTGCTTTACTATGGCTCCAACCCTTCGCATATTTTGATTAGGTTTGTTTTCGTCATTGAGCTTTTTGAGTGCTTTATGAATATTGGATATTGACCTGTTATTTGGTGTACTGTGTGAAAATATTCTGTCTCACACAGTAGGGAGTACTTTTATTGTATTTTGAGTTTCATTTGCTATGCAAAATATTTTAACCTGTATTCAATATACACCATTAATGCCTATGTCTTATTAATTTCTTTAGATTAAATGCTATTTGGCCTGATAGTAGTATAGACAGTCCTGCCTTTTTAAGTCAACCATTAACTTATATGATTGTTTATACCCTTCCATTCTGAGCCTGTTGCTTACATGAGTTTAAGTGGGTCTCTTATAAGTAACAGATGGTTCAATTTTACTTCCTTATCCATCTGGTAGGAATGAAGTGATAGCACAGTGGTTAGGGTGTTTGCCTTGCACTCGGCCGACCTGGGTTCGATTTCTCCATCCCTCTCAGAGAGCCCAGCAAGCTACTGAGAGTATCCCACCCACACGGCAAAGCCTGGCAAGCTACCTGTGGTGTATTCAATATGCCAAAAACAGTAACAAAAAGTCTCACAATAGAGACGTTATTGGTAGGCACCAGTAACATACAAATGTTACCTGCTAGAGCAAATCGATGAATAATGGGACAACAGTGCTACAATGCTGTAGGAGTGACATAAAGAAACATAGTCAAAGACAAAGGAACCTAATAACTGGATGCTGTTTTTATTCAATCCTTTGTGTATTTATTTTGGTTTATAGAGTTAGCTGGGGGAAATTCACAGACTCATGTTTTTCTCTTGTATTGAGATTGTGCTTCTCTTTTGCTGCGGTAAAAAGTCTCTCTGTCTTTGGTTCTTGACCTTTCGATTTCACTAAATATTGATGGTATTCTGTTATTCTGTTTAAACTCTCATTTATTGGTACTATTTGGTCCTCTTGGATAAGTATTCTCATCTTCCTCTTCAGACTGTAAAAATTCTAATCTATTATATCTTCAAATAGCCTTCACCTCTTCCTCTTTCTTTTCTTTCTGGAATTTCTTATGGTTCTGAAACTTTTCCTTTACAGATTGTCAATAACATCCCTTATATCTCTTGATTTTTTCTTACTTTCTTTTCCATTACCTTTTCTTTCTTGCCAGGGCTGTTTATCTTATCTTTGAGTCATTTTATTCAAAATTCAGCTACTGTAGTCTTTAGCTTCATTACTTCTGTTTGAATGAATTCTTTAATTTTTCTATCACACTTTTTTCAAGTTTATTAATTCTGTGTTTAAATGTCATTTTCACATTATTGAGAACTGATATGATGATTGTTGTGATGTCACTGGGGATCTTCCTGAACTTGTTTCATTCTCTCTTGACACAATTAAGTTCATTTTTCTTCCCACTGTTCTGGGTATTCCATGAACCAGTGGCTGGTGCTGGGTCTAAGCGGATGTCTGGCGACATCTGGGGACTTTCTTCCTTTAGTGAGTATATACAGGCTGCTAGAACAGTTGTGGGAACTCACACAGCACTGGTGCTCGGCCCGGGAAGAGTATCTAAAACTTCTATTCAGAAATTCAAAATATAGGAATATTTATTAAACAACCTGGTTCAATCTCTGATACAACATATGCTCCCCTGAGTCCCATCAGGAATCCACCTTGAATGCAGAGAAAGGATTTCTCTCTGAGCAGAGTCAGGTGTGGCTCCAAAACCAAAACCAACCAAACAAAAAGAAATAATAAGAATTAAGGCTAACATTTATGTATAATTGTATTTTATCAAGTTTACATTTCTAATGCACAGCCCCCTGCCCCGCCCTGAAACTGTAGATTGATCCCCTCACAATAGACATTTATTAAGGTTAATGCTCTGAAGTATTCCATCTTGAATCTTATCATTGTACTGCCTTTTAGGGAAGGTATTCTTTTACATATTCAACAAATATTTGTTTGATCACTCATTATATTCAAGGCAAAGTGAAAGAGAATAAAAATATGAATACAATAGTTTAGGCTTTCATTGAGGTTCAATATAAAAATACACTTTGCCAAGTCACAATTACTTTATGATTCTAGTAAACTGTCCTCATTCTCTGTTCATAGTTCAAATATTGCTTAATCTATGACAGAGATTATTTGACCTTCCTTCTTAATAATCAAAATCTTATTCCCTTCTCTTTGTTTCTACTGTAAAATACTGTTCTTACCCATTTTAAGGTTAGTATCTTTTATTTTTATGTAGTCTTACAAATATCTTGTTTTTTTTTTTGTTTTTGTTTTTGTTTTTTTTTTTTTTTGCTTTTTGGGTCACACCTGGCGATGCACAGGGGTTACTCCTGGCTCTGCACTCAGGAATTACCCCTGGCCGTGCTCAGGGGACCATATGGGATGCTGGGATTTGAACCCGGGTCGGCCGCGTGTAAGGCAAACGCCCTACCGGCTGTGCTATCTCTCCAGCCCCACAAATATCTTGTTTACTCTGTGATTTCACAATCTTATTCAACTTGGAAGGGTCTAGGAAAATGGTGGTTACTGATGC
Source organism: Sorex araneus (assembly GCF_027595985.1). NCBI lineage: Eukaryota > Metazoa > Chordata > Mammalia > Eulipotyphla > Soricidae > Sorex > Sorex araneus. Next base: position 25,890,061 of record NC_073306.1, on the reverse strand, counting down.
TAAGTAAATGGTGAATGAATATTCAAGTAAATGAATACTTGAATAAATTAGCAATTTGAGTCAACACTATAATTGAATTAATAAAAATGTATAGCACTGTAGCACTGTCGTCCCATTGGTCATCAATTTGCTTGAGCAGGCACCAGTAATGTCTCCATTGTGAGACTTGTTGTTACTGTTTTTGGCATAATGAATATGCCATGGGTAGCTTGTAAGACTCTGCCCTGTGGGCGGGATTCTCAGTAGCTTGCCGGGCTATCTGAGATGAATGGAGGAATGGAACCCGTGTCTGCTGCATGCAAGGCAAACGCCATACCGCTGTGCTATCACTCTGGTCTTTTCAAAATAATGATATAAACCCAAACAAAGACTAAAAGAAGAATATCTTACTAATATAGAAAATCAGGAAAGCTTTTCTTCCAGGTTTTCTAAGCTAATAAATTATTATTATTATTTTATTGGATGATGGAATAAAATGTAGTAATGTGGGGATTCCTTCGACATTGGCCAAATAGTATAGGGAGGAGGACAAAGAAGGAAAGAAATCAAGGAGGGAAGGAAGAAAGAAAGAAAGAAAGAAAGAAAGAAAGAAAGAAAGAAAGAAAGAAAGAAAGAAAGAAAGAAAGAAAGAAAGAAAGAAAGAAAGAAAGAAAGAAAGAAAGAAAGAGAGAAAGAAAGAGAGAAAGAAAGAGAAAGAAAGAGAGAAAGAAAGAGAGAAAGAAAGAGAGAGAAAGAAAGAGAGAAAGAAAGAAAGAGAGAGAAAGAGAGAGAAAGAAAGAAAGAAAGAAAGAAAGAAAGAAAGAAAGAAAGAAAGAAAGAAAGAAAGAAAGAAAGAAAGAAAGAAAGAAAGAAAGAAAGAAAGAAAGAAAGAAAGAAAGAAAGAAAGAAAGAAAGAAAGAGAGAAAAGAGAGAAAAGAGAGAAAGAGAGAGAAAGAAATGGAAGTAATGGTGAACAAGGATTTGTTATGCTGGTGATGTGGTAGAGTAGAATAGCTATATATCCAAAGTACAGACTAAACAACACTGAAAACATGAAATCTAATCTGTAACCACAGAACCTTCAAATGTGCCTGTCAAGGTGACAGCTATATGTTGGAGGGAGGGAGCATGGGAACACTGATGTAGGGAAGTTGACACAGTTGGTTGGATTGGTGTCAATATATTGTATGCCTAAAACCCAATAATCAATAACTTTTAAAACCCAGCTTTTTAATTAAAATTTTTAAAAAGACAAAGAAAAGGAAAAATTTAGAAAAGCTTTGATGGAGAGGGTAACATTGTATGGGATCTTAAAAGATATAAAGTGAGTGGCTAGTACATTCTTCTAAGGCATTAGATCAGACTAAGCAAAATCAGAGTTGGGAAACTTGTGGGAGGATATGGTTTACGCATGTTTGGAGACTGGTTGGTAATCTGATTTTTATATTTTATAGTAAAAAATAAGGCTATGCAGGGAGGTAAGAATCATTTTCTATAGAGCCCTGAAAACTAGAGTGAAGGATTTATCCTAAATTTTATAGGTTACGTAAGGGACAAGAAATATATTTAGGAGAACAAGTTTACTCAGAAAAATAGTCCTGGCAACAACAAATCTGCTTATCTGTCATATTTATTGGTGGGAGTAGTATAGAATAAGAAAAATTATGATGAATCAGAGAGATGGTACAGAGGTTAAGGCACTTGCTTTGCACATGAACAATCCTTATTTGGCCCCCAACACTACTACACATTGTCCCTTGATCACTACTAGGAGTCATCCCTGAGCAGAGTCTGAAGTAAGCACTGAACACAGATAAATGCGTCCCACTTCCCTTCTAAGCCCCCCGCCCCACCAACAAAAATAAAACAAAATAAATCAGATTGCATTTATGCCAGTGCAGAGTGCAAAGAAAAAGCTAGAGGAAAGGAATTAATTTTGGATTAATGGGTGAGAGTTCTGAAACTTAGAGGAAAACTAGTGGGTCATCTGGCTATGTTTGGAGGGCACTAAGTATTATATAGAAGCAAATCTAAGAGTACACCCAGGGCCAGGATTTCAATAGTGCTGTAATATAAAGAGGTCCAGACTTTTCTTTCAGAGAGGAAGAGGCACAAAAAGGAAGTGCAATGTTTGGGTATGATAACAACAAAAATGTAGCTAATATGCTCAAAGAGACCACGAATACAGAGTTTTGGTTCTGATGTGACCTACTTGGTCATCTTATGAACTAGATACACTGAAAAGCTGTCCACATGACACACTGAGTATTTAGGACTGCCTGCTTCTGTGTACACATCTAAGTCTGCTGATTAATAAAGATACAACCACTGGTGGTCACTTTCTTTGAATTCATTTTTTCACCTGCTGCCTACTGGTAGGCCAACCAAACTTATGCCTGCCTGTGCATTTTAGAATATCATTTACATTGTATCTATGGTCACTATGCCACACTCTATGGAGTACTTCATGTATGTCTTCCTATGCACATGTATTATCTAACCATATATGATCAGGAATTCTACAAATATTGAACAATAAGCTCAATAACTGAATACATGAACATTGGGATTCCCCCTTCTATATCATGTCTAGTGCCAAATATAGACACTAAATTACCCCTGAATTTCCTTAAGAAATATAGCTAGAAGATGCTTCAGAATAGATCCTAAGTGGAAAAATAATATATACTCTTGAGAGAGTCAAGTCAATGAAAATTCTATCATGTTTGTATTGAACAGAAGTATTTAAATAGTTTGGTGAGGGCTAGATCAATGTGGGAGGTAGATGATACTCAAAGAATTTAGACAGAAGAATTTCTGGAGTAATGCTAAAGTTCTACATATATAGGACAGTATAGAGAATTCCTAGATTCAGTACTAAGGGTGTTTAATAAGTAGGAAAAAAATGTAATATCTGGAGCATGTGGCTGGCCCTGTTTTGAAACCTAGCACTGTGTATGTTCCCTAGGGTACTACTAGGAGTGATCCCTGTGTACAGAAACATGACCACTGTTGGGCGTGGTCCCAAAACCAAAATAAAAGTAATAATAGTAATAAAAAGTATATATATATATAGAATATCTATCTCAGTGAGGAAGCACAGTTAGATAAGTTAAAGTTTAATTTATAGACTATATTACAAGGAAGTTTAGAGACAGGGTAGGAACCCTTAGAAGATGATGAGTGGCTATGGCTAGAAGACTATAAATAGACCTTGAATGTCATCTAGGACTGTAAAGTCTTTCTAGCTCTCTCAGGGATCTGACATTAATCATGAATTCCAAACTTTGAAAGAGAATTTGTTGAAGCACATAGTCGTGAGAATATGATAAGAAAGAGAGAAAATGCTGCAGTAACATGTAAGAGCAAAAGTCAGGGAAAGAGGAAGAGAATGAGTAAGTGGGGGCTGAAGTACAGTGGGTAGGGCATTTATTTTGCACACAGCTAACCAGGGTTTGATTCCCAGCATCCCGTATGGTCCTCTGAGCACCGCCAGGAGTAATTTCCGAGTGCAGAACCAGTAGTAACCCCCGAGCGTTGCTGGGACTGTCACTGTCACTGTCATCCCATTGCTCATCGATTTGCTCAAGCGGGCACCAGTAACGTCTCAATTGTGAGACTTGTTGTTACTGTTTTTGGCTTATCGAATATGCCACAGGTAGCTTTCCAGGCTCTGCCATGAGAGTGAGATACTTTTGATAGCTTGCCGGGCTCTCTGAGAGGGGCGGAGGAATCAAACCTGGGTAGGCCGAGTGCAAGGCAAATGCCCTACCTGCTTTGCTATTGATCCAGCCCAGGGTGTGACTTTAAAAGGAAAAAAAAAGGAGAGAAAGAGAGAGTGAGGAAGTAAGGAGCATTGAAAATAATGATGTAAAATGTAGTAGACTGGAAAAATAGGAGGGAAATAAAGAGGGGGAGCGGAGGAAAAAGATATGAGATTCCTGACCAATATTGGTACATTGAGCATGCATCTTCTCAATTTATTGCTTTTAATAATAAAATACTGAGGTCTTATCCACTTGTGAATTTCTGATTATGTGAAAAACAGAACAGCTATATGAATTCTTTTAGTCATAAGAAATACAAAAGAATGGCCCAGCTTTCGGTTCAGGATTTCTTTGAAAAAAGAAACAATAGAAAGTTAACAAGCCATTCTAATTGACTGCATCTTGTGGACTTTAAAAGTGTCAGAGTAATTTAGATGGTAAAGTATTGCATAAAACATTTTATCACGTCCCTGCTGTGGTAACTTTAATAAACTGTGGTGCCTTCAGGGACCTAGATCCATATAAATTAACTGCCTTCAACTTGGAGCATCAGGGTCTTTAGCTTTCATCAGTTCAATTATGTGTTTAATTTTATTTTTAACATTTTTAAATGACCCAAGATAAGAGCAGCTTCAATTGTTTAATTAAACAAATGAATATTGTTATATCTTGCATGATAAAAATTCTAATTTGTCATGGTAATGTTTTATGGAAGCAAAGAGCTTCATGATTGTATTTAAGCAAGTCAGATACTCAAAAGTCTATTGCCTACCTTTTCAGAGTAATTCATTATTCTAACTTGGTTTTGGAGCTTTTTGGCTACTAATTTGTGACTATTTTCACAACTCCAATATGTTATTAATCATTTATATAATATTGCTTAGTATAAACCTCTATATTCTGTATAAGTTTAGAGACTTAAAATGGTATACAAAATAATCTGAACTCTCAGTGTTGAAGTCCATTGACTAAGCGTTGGTCCATGGATATCAGACCTCTTTATATTCTTTATATCCCCTGTCAAACCATTAATCTCATTTTTCAAGTAGGTCAACTTCATGGAGTTTCCAACTTAACCCTTCATAGTTTAGCTTTTAGGCAAGGTCTACTCCAACATAATCACAGAAAAGCAACAGTTCTACATCTTTTTGCACTCATCTGTGGAATATAGTATAATAGACTATAAGACTAACACCAAGAATAGTAGAAATAAGTACCAGGAGGTTGTCTCCATGGCTTAGAGGCTGGTCTCTCATTCTGGGTAACTCAGGGAAGGGACCACCAAGTAAAATGTGGTCGGAGGTCATGTGGGGGAAGGGTGATGCGGGCCGAATATAGACTAGAGACTGAACACAATGGCCCCTCAACACCTTTATTGCAAACCACAACACCTAATCAGAGAGAGAGAACAAAAGGGAAGACCCTGCCATAGTGGCAGTGTGGGGTGGGGGGAGACAGGACTGGGGAGGGTGGGAGGGATATTGGGTTTACTGGTGGTGGAGAATGGGCACTGGTGAAAGGATGGGTTATCGAACTTTGTATGGGGGAAACATGAGCACAAAAATGTATAAATCTGTAACTGTACCCTCACGTTGACTCACTAATTTAAAATAAACTAATAAAAAAAAAAAGAATTCTACATCTTTGCTACACTCTGAATCTTAGTGGTAACTTCTGGCATTGACTTGTGTGCTATTCTGCATGCTGAAGTACCCAATCATCTGTATGGATTTAGAATTCTTAGTTATTACTTTGTATTTTGGAATGAGTTTCATATACTCTTTCAGAAACAAAGCAGAAGTCCTTCTGGTATGATTTGGAATCCAAAATACTCCAGACACATGCCTCCAGCCCTTGTAAATTCCGGAACCTTATACAGTTCCTAAACCTTGTTGTCATATAAACCTTGTTGTCTATATAAGAGTTAACAGCTTTCCTACAAAGCACTTTGATCAAGTTCTTCCTTTATCACTGTATCACTGTATCACTGTCATCCCGTTGCTCATTGATTTACTGGAGTGGGCACCAGTAACGTCTCCATTGTGAGAGTTCTTTTACTGTTTTTTGGCATATCGAATATGCCACGGGTAGCTTGCCAGGCTCTACTGTGTGGGTGAGATACTCTTGGTAGCTTGCCAGGCTCTCCGAGGGACAGAGGTATCGAATCCGAGTTGACTGTATGCAAGGCAAATGCCTACCTGCTGTGCTATGGCTCTAGTCCCTTATAAATCATTAAATTAATTTACATTATTGCCAGCATAAAGTATAGTGGCTGATACAAAATGCTCAAGGCTTTCAAATTTTAGTTCCAGGTCAAATGTTGGGCTTATTGGTATATAGCTTCCTACTACTATCCTCACATGACAGAATATAGACCTCCTATATTTCCTAGAATGTGATTCATGTTTTACCTCTTTTATGACCCTGCTTATACTTTCTTCTTATGAATCATCACCCTTATTTTAGTTTCTATCTTACAAACACCCTACATTAAAAATGTTAAAAATAAAAATAAACGTATATAATTAAACTGATGAAAGATAGAGACCCTGATAAACACTACCAGTAAACTCACCATAATTCTAATGATTCTAGTCCAGAGAATATCAAGTAAACTGGTTGAGGATTTCAACTAACCTGCATTGTGATGATGAACACATCATCGCTCTTAGAGAGATAGCCTGATACATAGATTAGGTAATTATTAATCTTTTTGGTTTTTTACTGTTCCACTGCTCCTTCCCAAGATGATGATCATTTCTTAGAGACATAGAGAATACTGAGTAGCTGTAGAAAAAGCATGGCAGATCTGGAACTATTATATACAAAGGTGATAAATAGGTCTTTTAACCTTGGAATTCTATGTTGATATGCATAGAAATTCAGAATAGAAAAAAGCCCTTGCTTTTAAAAATGTTGACTATAGAGAATTAAATTAATGACAATCTATGCTTCATGAGAGACTGTCATCTGCATAAGCTTTACCTTATTTTCTTCTGTTTATTTGTTTTTAAAATGAAATATAAATTACTACAATTATAACCAGTGCCTTTATAGTTAATCTTGTGTCCTGATATCCTTTTAAGAATTTCTTTTTGAATATAAAGGGAAATGATGAATCTAGAGTGTAAAAATGATCAATGTTTACAAGATAATCATAAATTTCTGTGATCTGAAGGAGATAAACTACAGAAATAGTTCAGATGAAAACATCTAATCAAGATATTTACTTCATTAGATTTGCCAGTTAAGTTTTATTCCTTGACGTTAATGATGTCATAGGACAAGTACCTAGTACCAACTAATCTTGAAGGCGGAAGGGGGCACTGATCTATATTGAAGCAAAGTCTAAACTCCTTCAACACCTTCAGGGATGGACACTATTATCTTGGCACTCTGAGTGTTCATCCACCGAGGCCCATTTTCAACACTATGTTTTTGTTTGTTTTTCAGCCATACCCAGCCATGCTTACACCTGGCTCTATGCTCAGGATTAATTCCTGGTGGGCTCAGGAAACCATATGTGGTGCCAAGGATAAAATCTGAGACAACCACATGCAAGTGAAGTTCCTTATCTGATGTACTATCTCTCTGGCCTCAGCTCTATTTTTTTCTTTTATTTATGTATTTATTTATTTATTTATTTATTTATTTATTTATTTATTTATTTATTTTGGCCAGAAGCAGGGAGCTGCTCTTTAATGAGTTGGCACAGGACAACAGGGCAAGAGCCACCAGGTCTGACAGCCAGCACAGTGGCAGATTTTTTGCAGCAGGTATACAGACTCAGGTGATAGGATAAGATGAATAAGGGCTGAGTCTCTAGCCATTCAGTTCCAGTGACTCCACTACTTCCAGCCAGCATCCAGTACCAACTCTAAATTTTTATGTAGATTAACCCCCAAAGAACCTCATTTTACATCCTGTATCTTGCAACTCTTGCTTCCTGCACCTTGTGCTTCCCCGTTTTTGCTGAAATACAAGATGCTGTGGGATCTATTTGGTGCCCACGTACTCACTGACTCAGGTCCATGAAGGCTGTAGTCTACAGGTGTCCCAGCATGAAGTGCTGCCAGTTTGCATACCACCCACTCCTCAGTGATTCATTATGTACTCTATGACTCATTCCACTAATGCATTTACTTCTACTGTCTTGGAACTTGTATCCATAGAAGAGGTAGTGATTGGGGATTAGGAGAAGGAAGGTGGTTAAGAGCTAGATCACACAAGTGTGGGAGAAATTGATGATCAATAAAACACATTTTTACTAGTGGGAGATATACTAGATTTAGAAACCAGACATGTTTATGACAAACTTATTTGCAGCCTGTTAAATGCCTATGTATGTTTTTTTTACATGTTTCTCTATTTTAATTCCCCTTTTACTCTTGGTTTTCTACCATTGTGTCATCCCCAAATTAAAGTACATTTGTCAGCATATAGTATTTGCTTTAGGGAAGTCAGGTAACGTTTAGAACTTAGTGAAACCATTTTAGATAAAGTTATGAAACAGTAGTCAGTATCATATTTACAGGGAAGAAAAAGTCCAGCAGCAGAATACATAGCTTTTCCTCAAATTCAAAGATTGTTTGGACTGCCAAAAAAAAAAGTTGCCTATACTTTGTCCCATTACCTCCTATTGAATCATAGAGCAACTAAATTCTTCATTACTGACCTGCCTTTCTGTTCTTAATAGAGTCTGGACTTACTCTATTTCATTTTCACAGCTTCATCAACTCTAATCCAGACCCAGATCATCTTTGTTCTGTGAGAACATACACTTCTTTTTAAGTGATGCAAGATGAGCATAACAAAAATTAGCTATTTTAAAGTAAAAAATACAAAAACACCATCTATCTATTCCAAACAATTTCACCAAGGGAAATCTAACACCTACTAACCACTTCCCTGGTCATATGTTTTTCCCATTAATATATTTTCTTCCCTAATATTCATTTAATAAAATTAGGAAAACAAATACCTATATAATCCTGTTTGATAATTCCTTGCATATTCAAAGAAACTACATAAATTATTGCTTGTAAGTTACAAACTCATTCACTTGTCTAGTGGTATAAAGATATCAAACATGGCAGAAAAAATCTGAAGTAAAATCAATCAGATATAAAAGGTCAACTAAATCCACACTTACTTGTGAAGCATATACTAGAAGCTGAGAAAAGACAAAGATTTTAAATTTATACTTATTGAATTATTCCATATGCTACTCACCACATGCACCTTACTACCTTTTGGTCTGTTAGTCCTCACATTAAGCACATAAAGTTAAATTGTTTTTTCCTGTTTTTCAAGTAAAATGTCTAAGGGCCCAAAAAGTTAGGTGAGCCACTAGAAAGAAAGACCAGACCAAAATTTGCAAAGATAAATTCTAATTCTTTTCCACTAAACTTGAATTATTACTCTCAAGTAAGTATTAATTATGTTTGGATAATAACAATATTAAAGCTTATTTAGTTAACTACATAATATGGCAGCGTATATAATATGCTGCATAACAAATAATTCTAAAATAAAGCAGGTTGAAGTTACAACCATGTATTTCCTCATAATTGTGTCCTAAAATTTGGTCGGTTTGGGGAAATTCTGCTAATTTTATGAGGAATTTATTGTGCACTTGCTCAAACTAATGGTCAAGTAAGTGTGGCTAATCTAAGGTGGTCTAATTCACATTACTGGTATTCAGTGTGATTGCCTTTTAATACACCTTCTTCATTCTCTAGCAAGTTAGGTAACTTCTTCACATAATAACAGAAACATTTTAATGACTCCAAAGCAAAATGGCAAGGATTCCAAAATACTTAGCTTTAGAAATTAGTCTATTGATCCCATTGTAATGGTCAAATCATGTCTACATTGAAAGAATTGATAATTAAACTCGACTTTTTTAAATGGGAAGAACATTAATATCACAATATAAAGATCATGAACTCAGTGAGCTATGTTCTACTGGAGACCACTATCATAACCATCTACCATAGTTAATCTAAGTTCAAATATTCTTTTTTTTATAAATTTATTTATTTTTAATTAGTGAATCACCGTGAGGGTACAGTTACAGATTTATACACTTTTGTGCTTCTGCTTCCCTCATACAAAGTTCGGGAACCCATCCCTTCACCAGTGCCCATTCTCCACCACCAGTAAACCCAGCATCCCTCCCACCCTCCCCAATCCCGTCTCCCCCACCCCACCCAGCCACTGTGGCAGGGCATTCCCTTCTGTTCTCTCTCTCTAATTAGCTGTTGTGGTTTGCAATAAAGGTATTGAGTGGCCACTGTGTCCATTCTCTAGCCCTCATTCAGCCCGCAACTCCCTTCCCCCACATGGCCTTCGACTACATTATAGTTGGTGATCCCTTCTCTGAGTTGCCCTTTCCCCAGAATGTGAGGCCAGCCTCCAAGCCATGGAGTCAACCTTCTGGTACTTATTTCTACAATTCTTGGGTGTTAGTCTCCCATTCTGTTATTCTATATTCCACAGATGAGTGCAATCTTTCTACGTCTGTCTCTCTCTTTCTGACTCATTTCACTTAGCATGAAACTTTTCATGCCGATGCACTTAAATACAAAATTCATGACCTCCTTTTTTCTAACAGCTGCATAGTATTCCATTGTATAGATGTACCAAAGTTTCTTCAGCCAGTCATCCGTTCTAGGGCATTCGGGTTTTTTCCAGATTCTGGCTATTGTAAACACTGCTGTGATGAACATACATGTGCAGATGTCGTTTCGATTATACTTTTTTGCCTCTCTGGGATATATTCCCAGCAGTGGTATTGCTGGGTCAAATGGTAGCTCAATCTCTAGTTTTTTGAGAGTCGTCCATATTGTTTTCCAGAAGGGCTGAACCAGTCGGCATTCCCACCAGCAGTGTAGAAGGGTCCCTTTCTCCCCACATCCTCTCCAACAGCAGTTTCTTTTGTTCTTTTGGATGTGTGCTAGTCTCTGTGGTGTGAGGTGGTATCTCATGGTTGTTTTGATCTGCATCTCTCTGATGATTAGTGATGTAGAGCACTTTTTCATGTGCCTTTTGGCCATTCGTATTTCTTCCTTGGGAAAGTTTCTGTTCATTTCTTCGCCCCATTTTTTGATGGGGTTGGATGTTTTCTTCTTGTAGAGTTCAACCAGTGCTTTATATACCATTGATATCAGCCCCTTATCTGATGGGTATTGTGTAAATATCCTTTCCCATTCTGTGGATAGTCTTTGTATTCTGGTCACTGTATCTTTTGCAGTGCAGAAGCTTTTTAGTTTAATGTAGTCCCATTTTTTGATCTCTGTTTTTACTAGATTGCTTAGTTCCCTGTCACCTTTGAAGATACCTTTATTTTCAATATCATGGAGGGTTTTGCCGACCTTGTCTTCAATGTACCTTATGGTTTGTGGTCTAATGTTGAGGTCTTTAATCCATTTTGATCTGACTTTTGTGCATGGTGTCAGGTCAAGGTCTAAGCCCATTTTTTTTGCATGTGGTTGTCCAGTTGTGCCAGCACCACTTGTTAAAGAGACTTTCCTTGCTCCACTTCACATCTCTTGCTCCCTTATCAAAGATTAGATGATCATACATTTGGGGTTGTGTGTAGGGATATTCCACCCTGTTCCATTGGTCTACGGCTCTGCCTTTGTTCCAGTACCATGCTGTTTTAATTGTTACCGCTTTGTAGTAAAGTTTGATGTTGGGGAGGGTGATGCCTCCCATCGTCTTTTTCCCAAGAATTGTTTTCGCTATCCTTGGAAGTTTGTTGTTCCATATGAAACTTAGGATTGCTTGATCCATTTCTTTGAATAATGTCATGGGTATCCTTACAGGGATCGCGTTGAATCTGTATAATGCTTTGGGGAGTATTGCCATTTTGACAACATTGATTCACCCTAACCATGAGCAGGGTATATGTTTCCATTTCCTCATGTCCTCTTTTATTTCATGGAGTAGTGTTTTGTAGTTTTCTTTGTAGAGATCTTTTACTTCCTTGGTTAAGCTGATTCCAAGGTACTTGATTTTCTGGGGCATGATTGTGAATGGGATTGCTCCCTTCCTCTGCCTCATTGTTTGCATATATGAAGGCCATGGATTTTTGGGTATTGATTTTGTAGCCTGCAACTTTACTGTATAAATCTATTGTTTCTAAGAGTTTCTTAGTAGAGGCTTTAGGCTTCTCTAGATATAGTATCATATCGTCTGCAAATAGTGAGAGTTTGATTTCTTCCTTTCCTATCTGGATGCCCTTAATCTCTTTTACTTGTTTAATAGCTATCACAAGTACATCCAGTACTATATTGAAGAGGAGTGGTGAGAGTGGGCATCCTTGTCTTGTGCCTGATCTCAGAGGAAAGGCCCTTAGTTTTTCCCCGTTGAGGATAATGCTTGCAGTAGGCTTAAGTTCAAATATTCTTATGAACTATTTTTCTGTTTTTGTTAAGTTCCAAGTCACAAGGGCCCATTTAAGTATTCCATGGAGAGAAGGAACTGGGATCATAGTTCAAGAATGTTTCCTAGAGCCTATAGTAGGTGGACCAGATATATAAGGTCTGAATGTTTTTTCCATTTGTGTTGGTTACTCTATACCTATATGTGTATGCCAATATAAGGCTTGATAGTTCAAGTAATTTTGGGATCCAACCAAAACATTCAAGTTTTAAATGGGTTTAGAATGGAAACAGATGAACATTTTAAAAAGACACATTTTAGCAGGAATATTTCTAGAAATAAACTCTAGAAATAAGTAATGTGGGTGCAGAACTCACATATGCTTCTAACTATTAGAAGTACACGGAGCTATGATGTGATAATTATTCCACTCATTAGCACACTTACTTGGTGTCTTGTTCCTTCCTCACAGATCAGTCCAATAAGTGTGATCAACAGCTGTGATGAGACTACTCTGTGATCTTGAGGTATCTTAATCTAGTACCTCTATACATCTCTTAATGTCACATTTTCCTATGCCCAACTCCCCTAATGTACTATGTACATATGATAACAACATATTATGCAAATATTTTCCTGTGGTAACATGATAATGTACCTTGAAAACTGTGAATTACAGGAGAAATTACGGACATGCTGCATATCGTAATCAACTTTTATTTACATCAGAGCCACACTTCTCATGAGTCACTCATAGGCAATAACTCAATGACTAAGCATGTGAGAAAAAACAATTTGGGAGAGACATAAGACTCCTCTAAATGCTGACCTTGGCTCAAGAACTCACAACTTGCCTTTCTTTTTTGATTATGGTCAGATTCACATTCTTATCTTAAAACACTTCAAGACTCCTTAGCTCTTTCCACATGTTCTCTTGTAGAAATTTCTTTTAGCAAAATTCTTGAAGTTTCAATATTGACTAGGCATCAGTAGGAGACTGGAAATAACACATTGGTATTTTGTTGTTTTGCTTTTAACACTGTAGCACTGTAGCACTGAGCGATCGCACAGGGCATTTGCCTGGCACGAGGCTGACCCGGGTTTGATTCCTCCATCCCTCTTGGACAGCCCGGAAAGCTACCAAGCGTATCCTGCCCACATGGCAGAGCCTGGCAAGCTATCCGTGGCATATTCGATATGCCAAAAACAATTAACAACAAGTCTCACAATGGAGACATTACTGGTGCCCACTCGAGCAAATTGATGAATAATGGGAGGACAGTGCTACAGTGCTATTTTTAACACTTTGTTCTACCAGTCTACTGCTAGTCCTTAAAATCAATAAAATCCTTAAGGACTTAATATTCATGAATATTTGAATGATCAAATTTCAGAACTATTCATTACATCATGAAAATAATTAACTTTTTTGAACAGTTCATGTCCAAATATTGAACTAGTAGATAATAGAAGAATTAATGTATATAATCCTCACAAACGATTTCTATTGCTCCTATGTCAAAGAGAAAACTGGGTCTGGTATGGTATTCATTAGAAAAATGCTTCCCTTGCCTATGCAAAAGTTTAAGTTCAATCCTCAACACCAGATAAGTGTTTTGTTCAGCACTGTAAAAGTATGGCTCCTAATACTACAGCTATAACCAGAAAAAGGGAAATTAAATAAGAAAAAAATATCAAGGGTAATATTTTTCAATTTTTATATTAAGTAGAGTAGAGGTTTGTCTAGACCAAATGTTATCAAAATCTAAGTAACAAATTTTAGTGACAAACATATTGTCTATATTTCAGCTGCTTTAATAAAGGATTTATATAACACAGATGCATTAAAATAGTTTAAAATTTATAGATCTATATTTTAAAATATTTGTTAATAAAAGATAAATACTGGTTACCTTCAGGACCTATTCAAATTTCTAGATTTGAAATACAAATAAGGTATTGTTCTGCTTACCTCAAAAAAATTACAACCTAGTAGAGGGAATGAGAAGCAAAGGAGTAGGTACAAAATATCTCCTCACTGTGGTAAATACTGGGTAAAAAAAAAGTATTGGATGAAAGTCTTATCTGTATCTTGCAAAAAATGAAAGAGGGACAAGAAAGAAGGTCCTGAAAATTACTTTGAGTTCCTTGAACTTGTCCAATGAATCAAGTAGTGTAAGTAGTATTAGAAGCACCATTAGACTTGGATGGATAAATGGTCTCATATGCCATTTAGGGATTTATAAGGGTTGAAAACAAAATTTAATCTTAAGGAATAAAGGGAAGAAGCACTTGATTTATTACCTATGATGTACAATACTTAAGCTAGGAATTTTGTTTATATTTATTGAGTAGATCCACACATGATCTTGTGAAGTAGATCTTCATGTCTTAATTTTCCTGGAAAAAAATGGGCCAGAGAGTTTAACTCACATCTTCCAAACCAAAGAATAAGTTATATTATACTTTAGATATGGAATTTGAACCTGTTATAAAATCTGAATACTGGGGCTGGAGAGAGAATACAACAGGTATGGCACTTGCTTTGCATGCAACCAATCCAGGTTTGATCCCAAGCACCCATTATGGTCCTCTGGGCAATGTCAGTGATCCCTGAGCAAAGAGTCTAGAATAATCCCTGAGTACCACTGGGTTACTGGGTTTTGTCCAAAAACAAACAAACAAACAAATAAAAAAATGACAATAAAACAAATCTCTCTGATTATTGAGTCTGTACTCTGCTTACACTCTACTGTTCTAATTCCCTAGAAAACAGATGATTCTCAAATTTGTAAGTCTCAGTACAGACAAAGCAACCTTAGAAAAAAGGAGACTTTTTTCGAATAAAATCTAAGAAAAAAACCTTAGATATTTGTAGGATAACATTAATTTGTCCTTTCTGTTTTGCCACAGGGAGCTTAGGTTGATTTGGGTTACTCTAATCACAGCGCTCCCATTCCTCTTTGTTTATTTGTGACTTCTTTTTTTGTGCTCTGTTGACTTATAAATATTGTTTTCCTCTTTTCCTTAAGTCCTTTGCATAGTTTATTCAGAGCAATGTCCTTTTTGTATGGGCACAGGAAGACAGTAAATGCTATGCTTTTGTAACATGAGAGTTAATGGACTCCAAATGATATTTTCCTCCTGAGTATCTGTTCTCTCGACTTAAGCCTCAGTTGCCCTGACTTCCTAGCATCCCCAAAAGCAGGGTCCTTATGAGGGACTGGATGGACCTAGGGCAAGCGGTGAGCTATGTGCTACCCTGGCATCAAGATGGGCCTAGCAAAAGAACCATTATGCTTAATTATATCTTAAGAGCTTGGTCATGAACAAATGATGTCATGATCTAAAAAGTAATAACTAAATTCGGACCCTGCTAGAGTTAGAAATAATTAATCTGGCCTGAGCACTGTAGTCTGAATCTGTTGCAAGATGTTCCAAGGAGACCTGCCCTACAAGCCTCAATATATCTCATACTGTGTCCATACAAAAATAACTAATATTAAGAAGTAGAATTAAGATGTTAATTAAGATGTGAATTAAATTATTGGACTGAGGAAAGGAGAAAAGCACCTTAAGTGGTATTTTGCATGTGAGCTAAGGAAGGGCTTTCTTTTTTAAAAATTTTTATTAATGAATTACCGTGAGGTACAGTTACAGACTTATGAACTTTCATGTTTGCATTTCGTCTACATCCCTCCACCAGTGCCCATTCTCCTCTACCAATGTTCCCAGTATCCCTCCCACCATCCCCACCTCATCCCCCACCACCCCACTCTGCCTCTGTGGCACGGCATTCCCTTTGCTCTCTCTCTCCTTTTGGGTGTTGTGGTTTGCAATAGAGGTATTGAGTGGCCATCATGTTCGGTCTATAGTCTACTTTCGGCAAGCAGCTTTCAACCCGAGTGGGTCCTCCCAACATTCTCTACTAGGTATTCCCTTCTCTACCTCAGCTGTCTTTTCCCCCAGCAGTGAGGCCAGTTTCCAAGATGTGGGGCAGACCTCCTGGTTCTTATATCTACTATTCTTGGGTGTTAGTCTCCCATTCTGCTACTTTATATTCCACAGATGAGTACGATCTTTTTATGTCTGTTTCTTTCTGACTCATATCACTCAACATGATAGTTTACATGTTGGTTCACTTACATGCAAATTTCATATCTTCATCTTTTCTAACAGCTGCATAGTATTCTACTGTGTAGATGTACCAAAGTTTCTTTAACCATTCACTCCAATTTTTTCCAGATTTTGTCTATTGTAAACAGTGCTGCAATGAACATACAAGTGCAGATGTCATATCTACTATACCTTTTTGCCTCTCCGGGATATATTCCCAGGGGTGGTATTGCTGGGTCAAATGGGAGCTCAATTTCTAATTTTTTGAGAATCATCCATATTATTTTCCAAAAGGATTGAACCAGTCAGCATTCCCACCAGCAGTGAAGAAGAGTCCCTTTCTCCCCACATCCATGCCAACACTGGTTGCTTTTCTTTTTTTTTGGATGTGGGCCAGTCTCTGTGGTCTGACATGATATCTCATTATTGTTTTGATCTGCATCTCCCTGATGATTAGTAATGTAGAGCATTTTCTCATGTGCCTATCAGCCATTTGGATTTCTTCTTTGAGAAAGTTTCTGTTTATTTCATCAGCCCATTTTTTGATTGGGTTGGCAATTTTCTTCTTGTGGAGTTTAACCAGTGCCTTGTATATCCTTGATATCAACCTGTTATCATATTGGTATTGGGTGAAAATCCTTTCCCATTCTGTAGACTGTCTTTGTACTTTGGTCACTGTTTCTTTTGAAGTGCAGCAGCTTCTTAGTTTAAGATAGTCCCATTTATTTATCTCTGTTTTCACTTGCTTGGCCAGTGGTGTGTCATCTTTTAAAGATACCACTGGTTTCAATGTTGTGGAGGGTTTTGCCGCCCTTGTCTTCAATATACCTTATGGATTCTGTTTTGATGTTGAGGTCTCCATTTGTCTGAGTTTTGTACATGGTGATAGGTGAAGATCTGAGCCCATTTTTTTTTGCATGTAGATGTCCAGTTTTGCCAGCACCATTTGTTAAAAATGCTTTCCTTGCTCCACTTCACATTTCTTGCTCCCTTATCAAAGATTAGATGACCATATATTTGAGTGGTGTGTCAGAATATTCAACCCTGTTCCATTGGTCTGCAGCTCTGCCTTTGTTCCAGTACCATGCTGTTTTAATTATTACCACTTTGTAGTAGAGTTTGAAGTTGGGGAGGTTGATTCCTCCCATTTTCTTTTACCCAAAAATTGGTTTAGCTATTTGTGGGGCTTGTTTTTCCATATGAATTTCAGGAGTATTTGCTCCTTTTCTTTGAAGAATATCATGGGTATCTTTATATGGATCACATTGAATTTGTACAATGCTTGGGGAGTATTGCCATTTTGACAATATTATTTCTTCCAATCCATGATCAGGGAATATCTTTCCATTTCCTCGTGTTATCTTTTATTTCCTGAAGTAGTGTTTTGTAGTTTTATTTATACAAGTCCTTTACCTCCTTAGTTAAACTGATTCCGAGGTACTTGATATTTTGAGGTACAATTGTGAATGGGATTGCTTTTATCATGTTGCTTTCTTCTCTCTCATTATTTGCATATAGGAAAGCCATGAACTTTTGGGTATTGATTTTATAGCCTGCTAAAACTTTGCTATACGAGTCTATTGCTTCTAGGAGTTTCTTGGTAGAGGCTTTAGGGTTCTCTAAGTATAGTATCATATCATCTGCGAATAGTTAGAGCTTGATTTCTTCCTTTCCTATCTGAATGCCTTTAATATCTTTTTCTTGCTTAATCGCTATTGCAAGTACTTCCAGTACTACATTGAACAGAAGTGGAGAGAGTGGACATCCTGGTCTCATCCCTGATCTTAGAGGAAAGGCTCTTAGTTTTTCCCCATTGAAGATGATGCTTGCCATAGGCTTGTGATAATTGGCTTTAACTATATTGAGAAAAGTCCAGGAAGGGCTTTATTATGTTGATTTTGCTACCTGACTAGGTGTAGCCTCTACCCCCAGTGCTAGGGGTGGAGAGAGGAGAAAGGGTTGTTGAGAGACAGAGCAGGGAGCAATATGGAGTGTGGAGAGATGAGGGGAGGAAACAGGAATGAGGGGCAATGTGAGACTAGTATGGGGAGCTCAGAGAGATGAACAGGCGAGTGGGCAGAACGGAATAAATGACAACTGATCAACCAACCGACTTGGCACTCATTTCTTCTTCCATCTGCCCCATGGCACAGGCCGCCCCTGCCTGGTGATCGGCCCGAGATCCCCCAACCCTGGTGGTGAGGGGGAAAGCCATGAGGGCCTCCCCTAGCCACCCCAGAGATTATACAGACTTTTATTTTTGAAAAAAAAACTTAGAAAAATTCATGTTCCTAGAATTTTTTCTCAAGTCATAATAATCAAAACTGCATGGTTCTAGAAAGAAGACAGATTCTCAGATTAATTGAATAAAAAATGTGATCTCAGGGACAAACTCTCAGACGTATAGACTGTTCATGCAGAACAAACGATCTACGTACATGAAGTTGAGCAAGGAAAGCCTCTTCAACAAGTGGTGTGGTGAAAACAGGATAGTCGTATGTAAGAAATGAAATGAGACACACCTCTCACTCTATGCACAAAGGTAAATTCAGAATAATATTCAAGGCAGGACATTAAGTCTGGTGCATAAATAAAATACATTGAGAAAAACATTGGCAAAAATCTCCACAATATTTACCACAGGGGAACCTTCAATGATATGACCCCACTGCCAAGAATCTAAAGCAAAAATAAATGGGACTCCATCAAATTAAAAAGTATTGTACTATAGAAACAACAAGGACTAAAACAAAGCTATACCCCACTGATTGTACAAAACAATGTGATTTCTTCATATTGAATATATAGGAAGAAAAAAATAAAAAGAAATAATAATAGAGAAGAAAAAAGAAAGGAAGGACAGAAGGAAGAAAGAAAGGAAGGAAGGAAGGAAGGAAGGAAGGAAGGAAGGAAGGAAGGAAGGAAGGAAGGAAGGAAGGAAGGAAGGAAGAAAGAAATGGAGAGAAAAAGAAAGAAATGAAGAGAGAAAGAAAGAAATGGAGAGATAAAGAAAGAAAGGTGGGAAGAAAGGAAGAGAGAAAGTCCATCTTTTGAAAAGTATTTTTATATCAAGAGTCAGAGAATTTTTATATCAAGAGTCAGAGTAGCTAAAAGGACAATGAAGACTATAAGGAACACAAGAAGGAATTAAAAATTAACCAATAGAGAAGAAGGACATTTTACAACAACTTTACATAGATGTATAAAGTTGAAATTTTGGGTATATAGGGCAAAAGTAGCTTAAAACAGGAGCACAAAGAGCTTCTATAGAAAAGATGAGTTGCAAAGTTCCAATTAATCAACTTATTTGAGAGTAGAAAGATGTTACCCAAAGTTGCAATTAATCAACTAGTTTGAGAGTAGAAAGATGTTTTCCAGGAAATGCTTCTACTTCTTCAGTAAAGTATAAAAAATAAATATCTATTGTTGCTAGGTGCTAGGTATGTTACCTCACCTAAATTTAGGTTGAGTACTCATGAGAGACCTCTCTCTGTCTCTGTCTCTCTCACTCTGTATTCAATCCCTTCTCCTAAGAACCCTTCTGTTTGGAAATATGGAGCAAATTTACATAGGAATATCCTAGAGAGAATATGTATTGTACACTGCACCTGTATGCTATGGAAGCTTTAGGAGACTATATCTCTGGGAAGGAAGGAAGTTTCAAGTTTTCTCAGACTAGCTCTGAGTGGATTTCCCTATTAAAATGTTCACTGATGTGTAAATATATGTTTTCTTTATAGATTGATATCTTTAACCAATATATTCTAACCTTTGTCCCTTTTCTCCAGAGATTTGGAACTCTAGTGGGAAAAAAACAAAATAAAACATCCATTTGAATCTCTTAAACATCCAGAGTCATCAACTCAGTGAGACTAAACTGGTATGACTACTAAAAGTTTGAAGATTGATAAAATGTTGTAGAATTGCGATATGAAAGTATAACTTTACTTAGTAAATGAAGTATAATCTCACCTGAGAACTTAACTAATTTAAAAAAAGCATTAATCAAATTAAAAACTAAATTAAAAAAGCCTTATAATTTAATATAGTATATATACATGTTGGGCTGGAGTGATAGCACAGCAGATAGGGCATTTGCCTTGCACGTGGCTGACCCAGGTTTGATTCCTCCATCCCTTTTGGAGAGCCTGGCAAGCTACCAAGAGTATCCTGCCTGCACAGCAGAGCCTTGGCAAGCTACCTGTGGCATATTCAATATGCCAAAAAACAGTAACAACGAGTCTCACAATGGAGACCTTACTGGTGCCCGCTTGAGCAAATCAATGAACAATGAAATGACAGTACGACAGTGCAGTGCTATATATACGTGTTGATATTGAAAACAAATACATAAAATTTAAATAATGAAAAAATGCAATGTTATTTCAATTAAAAATTAATCAACTGTAGTTTTGACTATTTTTTTCCAGAGACATTCATTTGCTCAAACTAATCTGAAAAAATGTATTCCAGAATATTTCACAAGAGTAGGAATTTTTTAGGAAGAGGAAGGGGAAGAAAGTAAGACATTTGAAGGTATATTCAAATGAAGTAATAATATAATAATAACCATGACCAATAAGCTGATAAGGAAGAAAATAAGAAAACAAAGGCTAGTCTCATAACTATGTGGGAAAATTTAAATTGGCTTACTAGTACACAAAGTGATATTATAATGTTTTCCCATGTAAAATTCAACAACAAAGGCTAACAATTCAGAGAACTGGCTCTGTGTTACATAACAGTAAGGCAATAAGTGACACATACTTCATAAAACTAAACTCTAATTCATCTTTCAAGAGTCAGCACACTTAAACAATCTGGCCTCAAAAAACCTACTTAGAGTATACCTTGTCTTATGGTACAGTGGAGAGAACAAGGGGCATCCAAATTCTTGAATTACATTCAGACTCTATCACTGAAATTAATGAATACTCATTGAAGTCCTTTTATATATACAATGTCTTTAAAGAAAATTATGATTAAGTACACTTTGTTGTGCACATAGATGAGATATAAACTGGATTTTTATGGTCCTCATCAATCAAAGTAAAATTACTACTTTCACTGGTGTGTGTGTATGTGTGTGTGTGTGTGTGTGTTTTATTTTGAGATCTGTTGCTGAGATTTTTGGCCGGCATATAACCCCTATGTTTAGTTGCTCTTGAAAGCACTGAGATTTTTAATAATCACAATGACTAAGAAATAATATGTAATGTGAATAATTTTCCAGTTGTTAAAATACTTTCATATACAAATATATATTATACAAATAATCTTTACAAATCAATGGGATTTACAGGGCTGATAGGATCATGCTCAATTTACAGGGGAGGAAACTGAAGCTTATAGAATCAGATCAACCTTTTGATTCGTTACAGTGACTAGAAAGATACTCTGCTCTTGGCAGAACTGTCTTGTAATGTCTTTTACCTTGCTGTACTCTTTCTAAAAGGCCTATTAAGGCCAATTCATTTATTTCACAGTCCCCAAGAATAGAAAATAAAATGGGAAGGACAATATCCTATTGAGGTTCAGTGTGGGAAGAGTGTCTGTTGCTCGAATAGGGAGCCTTGATATTTTCCAGGGAAATTCAGGTAACAGTTAGATAGTGAGTGGCCAGAAAACAGGACAAGACTGAATGTAGTATTCAGAAATTTTTTTTTCTGAAATGATAAACCACTTTTATAGAACTCTAGTCCCAAAACATGCATCTAAACTTGAGACCCTCTGAGAATGACAGAAGGATGCAATACACAGGAAATAGGAATTAAAGTAAGATATGTTGAACCCAACAGTTAGGGTGCTTGCCTTGCACACATGCAACTACAGTTTTTACCACATATGAATCCCTAGGCACAACTAGTAGTGACTCGTGAGCATAGAACCAGAAGTAAGCCCTGAGCACTACTGGATGTGGCTCACAGGAAAAAAAATTAAAAAGTATGACAGTGTCCAAATGAGACAATCTAGAAAATTATGCATAGTAGGAAGGGGAAAGAAAAAAAGGTTTTGAATCCATACATATTTAGGCTATCATACTGATTCTGTTACACGCTAGATTATTGTCTGAGAAAATCACTTAACATCTCAGAAAGTTGGTTTTCTTATTTACTAATACAGTTATAAAAGTTCAAAATAATATTCTCTAAGCAAAGTCAAAAGAAAAGTCAAGAACAACAATTTACTTGAATTTTGTGCTCATTAATGGTAATTAGCAGTAAACCCCTACATTATAAAATTTCAAGGCCTAGTTCTATGAGTGATTTTCAATAAAAAATCTTTCATTCTATTGATAGAACTTAAATCTTATTCTTTTGGGTTACTACACTTTTCTTAAGAATTATATAAATCCTTCTCTTGTATATAGCCACAGTGGGTAGGGTGTTTGCCCTGCAGGCGGCCAACACAGGTTCGATACCTCAGCCCCTCTCGGAGAGCCTGCCAAGCTGCCAAGAGTATCTCACCCGCTCGGCAGAACCTGGCAAACTACCCGTGGTGTATTCGATATGCCAAAAACAGTAACAACAAGTCTCACGATGGAGACGTTACTGGTGCCTGCTTGAGCAAAGCGATGAGCAACGGGATGACAGTGACAGTACATAGTCACATCATTTGGCAATTATGACAACTCTGTGTCTTTTATTCATCATTGTAGTATTAGGGTCTAACACACAGTAGGTTCCCAGGAAATGTTGAGTAAATAAATGAACAATGTTTTTGCTAACAGACTAGAAGCTTTCCAAGAGAAGTAACAGCCAACACCTATTTGTCACCTATTCATGTTCAATAAAATGAGGGTTGAAGTAAAAGCCCTCAATATTAGTTAGACTCATTTACCATCATATACTAGAAACTGAGCTTCCATATGACCCAGAAATTTCACTTCTTGGCACATACCCCAAGGTATGTTATAATCTCTATTCAGAAATATACAATTGCACTCATATGTTTGTTGGAGTACTATTAACAACAGCCCAAATCTGGAAACAATTCAGGCATCAAGATAAGATGACTGGATAAAGAAACTATGATATGTATACAGAATGGAGTACTAGTCAGCTATAAGAAAAGAAGAAATTTTGCAAGTTGCTGCTATATAGATGGATCTGGAAAGTATTATACTGAGTGAAATTAGACAGAAAGAGAGGGACAGACATAGAATGATATTTCTCATATATGGGATATACAGAAATAAAGTAGGAGCATAACAAATGTCCAAAAACAACATAAATGGATAAATGGTCTTCATTAGGAAGCTTTCCACAAGGGAGGAACAGGGGAGGGAAATCAGGGGACATGAGGCAAAAGAGGAGGGAAGCAGACATTCTTGCTTAGGGTGTGATGTCGTCATGTTTTATGCATGAAATTCTACCAATAACTACTGCAAACTAGAGTGCCTGAAATAAAATTTTATAATTATTTAATATTTAAATTTAAAATTCCCATTTTCTTCCTGTAAATCATTTCTGAAACAGTAGTAACTAAACAGGCATATAGGGTGAATGAGTCCTAAACCTGAAACCAAATGGATATTTGGCACATGTTTACAGAATAAATTGAAAGTTTTGTTTTTTAAATGCTCCTGTCTCTAAAGTAGGTTCTTGCAGTAACTGGACAATAGTCATATCTAGTAGGTAGGTTTTGGCAAGACATGACATTATGGCTATACAGCTCCACCAAATTGTTTTTAAGTATTTGACTGAGCTAAAGGGATCTTTAAAGACAATCTAATATCTAATACTAGTTCAATTAGTTTATGTTGTTTTCTCAAGCATGAGGGCTATTATTTTTGTTTCCATAAAGTTGATAAACAAGAAACACTAAATTATTATAAATGGGCTTAAACGGATCAATGGCCAACCTTGCTACATTGCTGAACATAGTTTGAACTAAAAACAACCTAGAGAGGTCATGAAACACCAGGTGAAAACACTCTGGAGAGTAAGAAGACACAATAACCCAGAGAGGAAAAACAATAGTATCTTAAATTATAAGAGAACAGTGTGATAAGGGAAAACATACAGAATCAAGAAATATTTTTGAGGCAACATCAACTGTAAAAAACTAAAGCTCGCTGAGGGGCGCGTGCACTTGCGGGCTTTCTGGGCGCTCTGTCTCACCACCCACGTTCAGTGCTCTGGAACCACTGTGTATGGGCTGGATTGGGATGGCCGGTGGTTAAGGACAGGCGAAGGAAGAACGAGGAACAAGCTGGTTGCTGATTAGTTACCGTTTATTCAATCTTCCATCTTTCTTATCTCCCGCACTCCCAGCTCCATCCTCTTTCTCGATCTACTGTGTCCTCTCTCCTGTCATCTCTCCTCCTACTTGTCTCCCCCACCTTGCCCTCTAGGCTACACCCAGCCAGGTAGCAAAATCAACATAAGAAAGCCCTTCCTGAGGGCAGGGCATTCCAAAGCCCTTCCTCACTCTTAAGGTTTTTTTCCTTTCCTTAGTCCAAACACTTAACATCTTAATACTAGTTATTTTTGTATGGACATAGCAAGAGATACATTGAGGCTTGCAAGGCAGTTCTTCTGGCAACATCTTGCCACAGACTCAGACCAAAGCACTCAGGCCAGATTAATCATTCCTCACCCTAGCAGGGTCCAAATCTAGTTATCACTGTTTGGATCATGACAACATTTGTCCTGATCAAGCTCTTAACTTATAGTTAAGCATTAGGCACTTTTGCCAGGCCCATCTCGATGCCAGGGTAGCGCACAACTCACCGCTTGCCCTGGGTCTGTCTCGTCCCTCTTCGGGACGCTGCTTTTGGAGGTGCTAGGAAGTAAGGGCAGCTGAGGTTTAGGTGGAGAGAACAGATGCCCAGGAGGAAAATATCATGTAGAGTCAAATGACTCTCAGGTTACAAAAGCATAGTATTTGCTAAGTCTTCCTGTGTCCATACAAAAAGGACATGGCTCTGAATAAACTATGCAAAGGACTCAAGAAGAAGAGAAAAACAATATTTACAAGTCAACAGAACACTAAGAAAGAAGCTACAAATAAACAAAGAGGAATGGGAGCACTGTAATGGGAGTAACCCAATAAAACTAAACTACCTGAGGCTATGTTATCCTACAATAAACAGAACTTGGTGATGAATTACATATGGGAGAAAAATAAAAGAAGGGGTTAGGTATACCAATGGTATTTCACTAGTTTTGTTTGTATCACAGATCAAAACGGACTTCCTGTACAGTAAGAGCTCTATATAATTTATTTTTACATTTCCAGTGCCTTACATTGGGTTTGAAACATAGTTGACAGATGGTTAAAGTTTGATTAATAAATACATAATTCACTAGTATGAAGAAAACAGAAGGAGCAATATACAGAGATTAATACAAGCAAGGAAAGACAATCAGACCTATGTATTTGTAGTAGAGTTTATGGGAAGGACGGGCAAAAGCAAGGCAATTCTAGAAAATAAGAAAATTTACAAAACAGTCATACTTAGTGATAAAGTCTATTTGAGTTATGATGAAGCCTATGAAGCAGTGTGAGTTCATGTTCTATGCATGACTGCACGAGTCTAACAATGCAGCTACCAATTGCAGTTTACCTTTGAACAGTTACTTAACATTTTTTACTCCAGTATTCTTATCTAAGTGAGGATAATAATAGCATCGATCTCATATAGTATTTACCAGGATTATGATATAATTAATTTTCCAATGACTAGGTAGTGTCATAATCCTCAAAATAAGATTATTCATCAATATGTAAATTTCAGACAAAAGAGAAAAAAGTAATAATAACAACTGTTATTAATTTGCATCTACTATATAGGGATATTTTTAAATGGAGATTATGGAGACACTGAGGCTCAGGTAGGTTAAATAACTTGCAAATAGCCAGCAGACAATTAAAAAGAAGGACTTTCAGAATTTTAAGGCTCATGCTATGCTGCTAAAATTGACTGGATTAGTTGATTTAGGTCTCCTCTTAGCCCATGACCAGTGATAGCCTTGATTATGATGGAGTTATTAAGGCAAAAGGCAGAGGTTAGACTTCCCAGGTAAAGGTACTGACGCTTAGAAAAGAAAGTGGAATCAATAAGCCATACAAAAATCTAGTAACCTATACAGAGGCAGCCTAACATTCACTCTCATACTCCATGAACCAACGACAGCTTGAACCACACAGATAGGACATGCACTCCATAATTCATTCTGGAAAATAGATAATTATAGGAGGTTGTCAGATTCAATAGGCAAATTCTAGGGAAATAAAAACAACAAATTATGAAAGAGCTGATATTTGTTCAGGCAGACATCTGTCTTCTGTTAGAGGATTTATGGATGTTTTTCAACACAAGGTTTTAAATACGACTTGGAAAAACCTCTCATCAGCATGATTTGTAGGGTAGAGCCAAATTCCTGCTTTCAGTGGGTCTTCTCGTACTACTAGAGGGCTGGTGCCCACAGATATTTTTAGAGGGTAGCAAGAGGCACAAGCCTTCTAAAAAAAAAAACCAGTATATCCTCTTCAGAAAGCACTTTCCACTCATAGAAGACCATGATCCATAGTACCTCTACTTATGCACAATTGATTCCCAGCTTCTTAGCTTTGGTCTCTCTGTTCCAGTGGATATTCTACTCCCTTGCAAGATATCTTAAATACCCAGGCTCTTCAGAAAACCTTCACCAAATGCTTTATCCTACACTGCTCCCTAGCACACCTGACCAGAGGTCCAAAATATGGTATATTGATCTCTAACTTAGAGCTTGGTAATATACTAAAGCTTTCAAATAAGAGAAAAGAATGTGTATTCAATTCGAGTAATAACTTGGGCAACAGTTCTGCTACTTTTTAGGTGGTGATATGAACAACACATAAATCTCTCACTGAGCCTCAATTACATCCACATATGTCTAACATACAAATACTAAAATAGAAAATACAAAAGGATAAAATACAAAAAAAGCATTTTCAGAAGTGAATTTTGAAAAACAGTAGAAAACTATGTTAAGTTAAAGAGCTCCAGGTAGAAGTAACCCTTTATCTTCAAATTTCTCCAGCACTTCAGGTCTACTATAGAATTATAATCAACACAACTTAGAGGTTAGAATTTAGTTTATAAGGTACCTTGTACAAACTACAGTTTAATTTCTCAAGTCAGGTGCCTCTTTCCAGCCATTTGAAAAAATATGGTCTTGTTAAATGATGAAACTGGTTCAGATGTTAGTTTCTTTATCCACCTAATAGAGTTAATGACACGAATTGTCCTGATTG
The DNA here is from genome assembly GCF_027595985.1 of Sorex araneus. NCBI lineage: Eukaryota > Metazoa > Chordata > Mammalia > Eulipotyphla > Soricidae > Sorex > Sorex araneus. The sequence continues at coordinate 25,862,567 of NC_073306.1, read as the reverse complement.
CTTCAACTGATATTGGAAGCGTAACATGAAATAGTCATGATATGACAGTGATTTGTAAACTGTAAAACATTAGAAAGATTATTTTTATTCATTCTGTCTCATTTTTTAATGAGGCAATAAATTTCAGCAAATGCAAGCTGTTGATTCATCATTTGATTCTTATATCCTAGGAGCATAAAGGAAGGGAGAATGCTTAGTTTAACTATCCAGGCACAGTGGTAGGAGCATATCATGATTAATGTAATTTTATTTACCTTTCATACAACTCTGCTCTTATTTTTCTCTAAACCTGTCTACCAGAAAGCACAAATATTTAATACATATTTTCATGTAAAAAGTAGCTATGACTTGGGGGTTTAACAAACTGTTAGAGACTACAAGTGGTATAAGAGTGTATAATTCTACTAACAAATGACAAAATGGCAAGTGACCATAAGGAGGTAGGAATGCCGTAATTCCCAAAAGTAGAGAGAGAGTATGGGGAATATTGTCTGCCGTGGAGGCAGGGGGAGGGTGGAAAAGGTAGGGTATACCTGGGGTATTGGTGGTGGGGAATGTGCACTGGTGGAGGGATGGGTGTTTCATCATTGTGAGATTGTAACCCAAACATGAAAGCTTGTAACTATCTCATGGTTCAATAAAATTTATTTTTTTTAAAAAAAGAGGTAAAAATTACTGATTCTCTTTCTCAACATAGTCTCATAGTCTGTTTTAAAAAAATCATTAAAATATAGCTCTTGAACTTATCAAATGTAGAGTGTGATTTATCTTCAGAACCCTCCTGACCACAAGTTAATCACTGTCATCCCATTGCTCATCAATTTGTTCGAGCGGGCACCAGTAACGTCTCTCATAGAGAGACTTATTGTTACTGTTCTTGGCATATTCAATACGCACGGGTAGCTTGCCAGGCTCTTCCGCGCGAGCTTGATACTCTGGGTAGCTTGCCGGGCTCTCTGAGAGGGGCCAGGAATCGAACTCGGATAGGCCGCGTGAAAGGTGAATGCCCAACCACTGTGCTATCGCTCCAGCCCCACAAGTTAATGCTATATTAAAATTCATAGTCAATCCTAAGGATTGCATTAAAATTTAGAAACACACCTGTATCTCAGGAGATTTCAGAGGAACTGTACTATGTTTAGTATGTGTTCTTATGTAAAACTCTGCTGGTATTTACACACAAATGAGAGAATCATAAAAGGTTTGGCAATTTTTTGGATATGTTTGAGAGTCTATGATGGCCTTTCATATTCCCCCTGAATGTGAGAGCATATCATACTGAATGAAACTGGTGTATTTACTCCCAGAAATACATCATGTTTATACTTCAAAAATTATGCAGTTACCTTCTACTTGGTCTGCTTACTTCTTTTGGAGTCATGTAGTCCATTTTCCTTTGAATCACAAAAATGCATTCCTAATAGTCAAATCTATTTGTATACACCTTCTTCTATAGTTCCTTATGATCTATGGGGTAAATTAAAAATTTCTTAATGCTTTAAGGATAATGCTATCTCCCTTTTTCCTGCTCTACTGCCCACACTCACAACATATGAATGTATTTCTATAAAATATTACATGTTCTACTTCTATTGAAAAGTATTATTACTTTGTTTCCGGGACATCCCTGGTAGTCCTTTGGAGCTATTTCAAATTCTCTGCTCACCCCTGGAGGTTTTTAGGGGACCATGCAGTGCCAGGGATCAATCCAAGATCAGAATAAGGCATGAGATAGCTTATCTCATTGATTCATCTCTCTGGCCTCACAAATGTTCATCTTTCTAAAAACTGCTTTGTTTTTCATTCATCTTGAGCTATATATAAACTGATACTTGTTTTGTTCCCCTCCAAATGTAAATAACTCATACTTCTTCAACAGTCAATTCAAATATTATTATCCAGAGGGAAACTCCTCTAATCTCTTGTTACATAGCCTCAAACTTAGCTTTTCCAAGATTATCTCTCCTCCTTAGTATTCTGACTATTCCCACAATCCCATCACAGAATTTCCTACACTATGTTGTACATTCTTGGTTTTTGACAGGTTATAGAATATGCACAAAATCCTAAAACTAAAACATGATTATCAAACTACTTCATTGTAGATGAAGCTAAGGCACAACAAGATGAAATAAGTTGCTAAAAGTCCTTCCTCCCTACCTCTCCTTTCTACTTCCCTCCCTCTCTTTCTCTCCCTCTCTTTTTGCCTTCTCACTTTCTCCCTTTATTTCCCTTTCTTCTTAGAAATCACTACAAACATTAAAGATAAATAAAAGGGAAGGAAACTAACATATACAAGTCTCAGACACAAAGGTGCATAGAATTGGCTTTCACACATATTGACCTCTGATATGCAACACTTAACTATTTGTTGTTGTCATTGTTCTATGAATTAAGACAGAGTTGCTTGAGAGTCTATGGCCTTGGAGCTAAGTGAGAGCAGAGTGGAAATTTTATGCAAACTTCTTCCAAGTCTAGTGCTTCTCTATCACTTAATGTATCACATCATTTAATCACCCAAAACTGCTCTATTGTATGTTGTAGGACAAATAATTCAAGAAAAAAAAAAAGGGTTTCGGGAGGGGGGAGCAGAGAAATGATATAAAAGATAAGGTTCTTACCTTGCATGACCCAAATAGAATTTAATCCCTAGAACACTATATGGACCCCAACTAATGCAAGGAATGATCCCAGAGCACAGAGTCAGGAGTAAGCCCTGAACACTGCTGGCTGTGCACACTCCCCACACACACACACAACCCTCCCCACAGTGGCTTTCCTTTAAATATCATTTCTGCAGGCATAATGATTTGGGATTTAGAAGATTGAACGTTTATCACTAAGTGAAAATCTGTACAGAAATAAGAAAACATAGTAACAGCATATGAGATCTCTGCTTATAAAAGTAATCTTATCCTAGTTACCACAGATGTGCTGGCAAATGTCATGATATACAGGTCGCTGGGAACCATAATGCTAATTAGGGCAAAAATGTCTCTTCTTAGACAAAGTCAGGTGCCATTGCTGTGTCCTTTAAAAATAACTTTTGACCTTCTACGGTAGAAGGTCAAAGCTTACATTTAAATGTCAGTATTTCAATAAAATACCTCATATTCATGAAGTATAGAGAATAACAACATAGATTTTAGCAACTTCAGACAGAAGAGGATTTGTCACTTTAAGCTTACCACTTACTCAATGTGTGACCTTAGCTTCTATGAGCCCTAGTGTCCTCATTTATAAAATGAAGACAATGATAATGTCCTTTAAACATGTGAGGAGATTTTAGTACTATGGGGTTTTGAGGCACCTGGAAGAGGAAACAATGTGATAGCCCTCTACTCTTCATCTCCTTTTGCTAATTACAATGATCTGCCAAATGTTGTCACATTCATTTGAGCCTCATGACAATTTTGAGTCAAACAGGACAGATGTTAATTTCTCATTTTATGTAAACTACATGGTTGGCTTAGAAGTCTCAGTTAATAATTGTGTGAACTGGGAAGTAAACCTAGATTGTCCTATTTCATGCTTTATAATATTAACTCACTCAAAAAAATATCCACATACAAACTCTGGAGATACAACAATGAGAGACAGGTCAACTGCTGTTCCCTATGGAAATTCCTCTAGACATCATAGATTCTAAAAAAGGGGAAAAAGCAACACCCAGGAAATGCAGAAAGGTCACACCAGATATTTTCTGTAAACTGGCTACAAACAAAGCACCACAGACAGCTCTTGTGTCAGTCCTCTGGCTCTTCCAAAAGAAGAATCCTCCAAAATCTGGCAGGGGTGGAGGTGGGGGTCGAGTAATATCACTTGCCTAAAGTTAATCATATACTGAAGGGTCATTTACTTGTCATCACAAGAATACAACAAATCTTTCTCCTTCACCACCCTTGGAACAGGCTGTGATGTTACTTTAGAAATGTTTCAATGTGTCTACAGAGCTATTTTAGCATTCTCTTAGTTATACCAATCAACACTTCAAAACAAGAGAAACTTGGACATATGTTCTTCCTGATCATGCCTCACATTGAACTAAAACAGTCTTAACACATTAAAAACACGAAGGAAGTTCTCGCTACTTCCCCCTCACACCTCCCTGCCTCATGACCCAGTTTATGTACTGATTTTACTTGGCTTATGCAACGCCCTGCCTAATTCCCTGCCCTCACATCTCTTCCCTCCCTAAAACTGGAGCTCCTTGACTCAATATTATTCTTGCAAGTATTTGAGGTTTCTTCCTTCAGTGGTTCAGGAAAATCAGCTTAATATGGTCCTGTATGTCAACTCTAGAGAATTACTAGGTAGTAAACAACAATAAAAAATGGATTTTTACTAGTTCAATTTCTGAGACATTTTCCCTATAACATCACTAGTTTTCTCCTTGATTACTGTCTCTAGAGTGCCTTAGCTTCTCCCTCCATCTCTGTCTCTGAAACTGAAAGTTCCCCTCTGCTCCATGCTCATTTGCCCTTCCAGTATCACAAAAAGGGGATAATTTGCCCTTCCAGTATTCTGTGCTTCTTGTCCTTTCATAAAAATCTTGACATAGTCAATTTCAAGGTTCAATGTTACCCAACATCCTCTGCTCACTCCCATATATACATAATTTCATGATCACTTCATACTAACCTGTACTAAGAATATTTATCTAACCATTGTCTTAAAACTATTATCTAATATTATTATTCAATGCTAACCTAAAATAATATCTTCGGTATACCTATAATGTTTTACAAAGAAAGCAGGAAAACTGTGTAGTGTAATTGATAGAGTATAAAATTTTAGTTGTGTAATCGTAGCTAAATTTTGTAGGCTTTGGGAATCTCAGTGAATTTTATAAGTATCAACTACTTCATCTGTGTGGTAATAAAACACGCCTAGCAAATTGCAAGTAGGTAATTAATGACAGTCAGTATATTTGTGGATGATATGTACTCAAACAACTGACACAAGGTATGATTGGTACCACAGTTTCTAGAAAGAATAAAATCAACATATCTTTGTCTGGCTTATGGAAGTCTATCTATAGGGCAAAGTATCTGAACTCAGTCTTTGGAAAATGCTTAGAATGTAAACATATAAAGGCCACAGATCAAAAGATGGTATAATATATGAATAGTATTAGTGAAAAAATGAGTAATATTAGAAAGGTCAGATAACACAAGTTGATTGAAGCAGAAGAAGAGGGAGAGTGTATATACTAATAGAAATTATTTTTCTGGAGATTCAAATGATGTCAGCTACATAGACAAATGACTTAAGTGAAACTTTAGAAAAATTCTAACATCATCAGAAAACTTAGAAAACACACCAATACTTCTCTGGCATGGATCCATGAGAAGGTTTCGGTAGGAACAATTTGGCTTTTGCCAGCATTCCTGAAAGGTGTAAATAAGATTCAGAACTTTGAGTACAAAGGGAAAGCTCAAAGCATGCATTTTTTTGTTGTTGTTGTAAAGACACAGCAGTCTTTTTGGGCTTTATTAGAAAATTCTCGTGCCAGCTGTCTTCGTTTCTCTGACTCACATTCACACAATATGCATTTCTCTTGTTTCTCCTCAGTACTGCACTCTGATACTAATGAATTTTTGGGAATAGAAAACCCAAAAGAATATTAAAATTAGAAAAAGGAGTTCGTTGAGTTAATTTCACTGAAGTGCATCACAACATACTGCAATGTAATAAGAATGAATATTCAATAGGAATTCAGTCATGGGAAAATTAATTAAGAAAAGTGCTATTGCTAATATTGCCTTTTATATATACACATAATATGCAGAGACACATAACCATATATTGGCTCATGTTAACGATAATAAAAGTTAGACATTTATGAAAAGCAAACACTCAAGATTTCTTATTTGAGTTGCTTTCAAAGTATTTTTAATTTTAAAAAGTGACTATATTTCCAGAAATAAGTTTCTAAATTTGTTGTGTTTGGGGCCCCACCTGGCAGTAATCAGATATCCCTCTTGGTGATACTCAGGGGACCATATACGATACAGGAGATCAAACTAGCATGCAAGGCAAGCACACTTCCCCCTGTACTATCTTTCCATCCCAATAATCAGTTTCTAAAAGACAAATCCCATAATGCCACATTTTTGTTTAATTTCTTTAATATAATCTAAATATTCTTAACAACAAAGTAAAAGCTACAATCTTCATGTGTGGTTTATGTGTATCCTATTTAATTTTACATACCTGAATTCTTCTAGGTAAGTTGCTTTCTTACAAATCTCCCTTCTTTGCACCTATGTGCTTGTATATCACATTTGACTATTTTCAGATGCAGCTCAACACAATTCCCTCCTCCCCTCTGATAGCCATAGGCCATAGTAAGTGTTCCCATAGCACACTGGATTTAGTACTAGTCAACAGCAAACATTGTACACCTACAGAATCTTAGAGACTGTGCCAGGAATCTATGTATCTTAAAAGCATAGTCTGTGTGTTTTGTTTTTTGTTTTTTGGCTGCTGACCCACCCACTAGAAAGCACATTTACTGACTGATTAAAAGAATAGTGCTGGGGCTGGAGCAATAGCTTAGTGGATAGGATGTTTGCCTTGCACATAGCCGACACGGGTTCTATTCCCAGCATCCTATATGGTCCCCTGGGCACTGCCTGAAGTAATTCCTGATTGCAAAGCCAGGAGTAACCCCTGTGCATCTCTAAGTGTGACCCAAAAAGAAAAAAAAAAAGAATATTGCATTATAAGGCTGCACTTAGGGTCTGGGTTCTTGGTGAATAAAAGTATAATCTTGGCCTCAGTTTATAGTCTAATTACACACATAATTAATACATGATCTTTGAGTAATAATATCTATATCTCATATCACCTAAATATTTTTGAATGAGCAAATAAAAATAAATGTTTAAGTGGAATATGTATGGTGGTTGGCAATATGGAACTTGAGCACAAAAGTACCCAGATTCCAGAGAACATATTAGAAAACAATTTGACATGTCAGTTAGAAAAGTGAATTTGCATTCAAAACACTCCTATTTGAGTCATAGTCCTTGAGTTTTCTAAATGTGTGACTTTGAGAAAGCATTTATTGAATTCATAGTAAAATCCTCTCTTCATACCAAAGAAAAAGAATCACAAAGAACATAGTGGGAATACCATTTCAGGGAATGTACCTTTAAGGACAATTCTGAGTTTTTGGCACTTGTTTCCTGAAATATTATGCTGAGAAGGACGTTGAGACTATATCCAGATTGTTCATGAAGAAGTACTGTGTTGAATTAGAAATATCTATCTATGAGAGCACAAAAAAAGTGGTATGTTGCCTATTATTTGATACCCCATAGATAGTAAATATCCATAAAAAATATTGTAAGTAGATTAGTGCTATAAAGCTGGGAGCAGTATAAAATGGAAAGAAATAGAATAAAATGGAATGAAGAGCCAAAGACAAGAATCCTGGACTGGCTAACTAGACAATTAGAGAAAATATGTTTATTTTTGTTATTCTTGCATGTTATTTTAAATTATAAATGTCTTGTTTCTGGCACATAATAGAAGGTTGGATTAGTGAGGTAATGAATATACAATTCGTGTTTCTCTTCTATATGACTTTGGGCAGGTCCTAAATATATTACACTATATATTTTTTGTTTTGTTTCTGTTTGTTGTTTTGCTTTCCTTTAAAATTATTTTTTATTTACTGAATCACCGTGAGATACACACTTACAAGGTTGTTCATGATTGGATTTCAGTTATATAATGCTTCAACACCCCTCCCTTCGCCTTCACCAGTGTACATTTCCCACACCAATGTCTCCAGTTTCCCTGTGCCCCACCCCCACCACCTGCTTGCCTCTGTGGAAGGCATTTTCTATCTCTGTCTCTTTGTCTCTCTGTCTCTCTTTGTCTCTGTGTCTCTCTCTCTCTCTTTCTCCCTCTCCCTCTCTTCATCTCTCCCTCCCTCTCTCTCTCCCTTCCTCCTTTTTTGGACATAATGGTTTGCAATTCGATACTAATACTGAAAGGTTATTTTGTATATCCCTTTATTATGTATATCCCTTTACATTTATATGCCAACACTCAGTTTGGGGCTAGAGTGATCATTTTTATTATTTCATGCTGGTCCCTTCTTATCCTAACTACTTTTTGCCCCTGACACACATGTGGCAAGCTTCCAACCACTGACCAGTCCTCATGGTCTCTATTTTACTTGGTACCTTGGATATCAGTCTCATGCTTTTTTTTTAATATTCCAGAAATAACCACTGTCATTCTATATCTGTGTCTCCTTCTCACTCATTTCACTCAGCATGATATTATCAACTTGTCCATCCATTTATAAGCAAATTTCATGACCTCATTTTTCCTAACAGCTGTATTATATTCTGGCATGTACATATATCATAGTTTCTTTATCCAGTCCTCTGTTCTCTTGGGTTGTTCACTTGGGCTGTTTCCATATTAGATCAGTTTAATTTAACTATAATTTGATACAGTTCTCAAAAGTTTGCAAAGGACATTTAACCTTTATTAATTCAGTTGAACCATACCACATTCCAGAGAAGTGGACAATGGTACAACTACTCTTTTAAATGAAGAAGCACAGGCTCAAAGCTTAAGAAAACTCCTCAGTATTTATATAATTTGGTGTCAGTTTCCATATAAATGGCAAAAGGGAAAATAAATATTAATTTGTTTTACCCCACTGGTTTATAATAAGATTCAAATCACTGTAAACTCAAAAACATTTTTTGAACACAAGATCTTGTAATATTTTGCTTGATGGGAACAGTAATTTCTATAGTTTATTTCAGTATCATTAAAACTAAAAAAAAGGAACTTTTGGTAACCAAATATAATTTTTAGAGGGTCTTTCAAGCAATATTTAGGGAGCTCAGTGGTCACTCCAGTGGCTTGGCTGTGCACGCAGGATGGTTCAATAATCAGACCAAGGATAAGTAAGGTAGTTTCCTCTTGTAGCTTACACTAACAAGCAGAATGGAATTGAGCCTGACTTTGGGTCTGAAGTGTCACATATCTTTTCTAGTGTAAGGGAGGGATACTAGAGGGCTGAAAATTTCCTGCTAAAAGAAATAATCGAAATTCCTTATCTCTTCAGGACCTGCAACTCTGGGCTTTGTTCCTTCCTAGTCCCATAGACGAGCTCCTTTTCCTACTGTTGAAAGAGAAAATTATAGTTCCTTTAGGGAAAAAAGTTTGAGTCTAAGCTTGACTTTTTATAAATCATGTTAATTTGGAAATAAGCTATTGGTTTGACTTTGCATTCATCAGAGTCAAGGGTGGATTGTGTTTCTGTAGTCCCCTTTGTCCTTAATTAACAACCATTGAATAGCCATATTAATTAGTGGGTCTCAGAGATACTTTGCCTCACCCTTCACCACAATGGGTAATTAAAAGTCCCATCAATAAAATAGCTGCATTCATAATTTCTATAAACCTATTAAGAAGCAATAAATATCATTATAGTTCAGCTTCTCTTGATTTCAGCCCCCCTTCACTGTTCTTGTCTGTTTCCATAAAGATTTTTGAATTATATAGGGAATGATGAACTAGCAAAGGTTGCATGTGATAATTTTGATCTGAGGAGTCAGGGTATGTAATTAACAGAATAAATCAGACAAAAGTTTTCTAAGAAGAGAACAACTTAAATTAGAAATATGATATGATATTAGAGACACGGAGCTACCACTTTTTTGGATTTTAATTTTAAAGAAAACAAAAAGTTTTTCACTTTTAATTGGATTCAAAATATCCGGAGTAGGCTTTAATTGGATGTTCTGATATTTTTTCCTCAACAAAACTATGAAAATATTATTGAACATATACATTGTTGAGCATAATTTATGAGAAATATAGATGATAAATTAGGAACGGTATCTGTCCTCAAAAATTTTGCTATCTAATAGAATAGAAAGTTCTTTCAAACATCTCAGATTCGTATGTCTCATACGTCAAAGAAGGACAATGCCTCCACGGATGAAGTATTTTTCAGTTTAAATGTTTCTCACTCCCCATAAAACATGATTGGGAAGTTTTTATTTTGTTGTTTATATTTTTCTATATATTTCCACTATGTATCTATGCTTCTCTAAACTAATTATATTATTTATCAAAGATAAACTTATACCAGATAGTTGTTTAATCCATAATGAAGATTTACTATTCTAACAATGCAGTTTAAATTTATCATTCCCAGTATTTTTAATGATAGCATATCATGCGCAATGTCTATCAAATGAATAAATTAATAAATTTACACAAAGAAAAATAAAGCTTTAAAGAAAACTCATATTTAATACTTACAACACCCTTGTCCTATTTATTTTAAAAAGAACCAACTGAACTTTTAGAGATTAATTTAAAGCATATATATAAGATTATTTTCAATTATATATGTGTGTTTTATGTGTGTATGTGTGTGAAACATATGTTAAAAGACAATGCTACTTAAATTTTAAAAACTTTGCGGGGTAAGGGGCACTTGGGCTACAGCAGCAGATCCCTGGCTTTATGCTCAGGGATCATTCCTGTTAGTACTCGAGTACCCATATATGGTACCTGGGATTGAACCTGTTTCACCACAAGCAAGGCAAGCATCCTATCCACTGTAGTCTCTGCAGTCTCTTTAAAGGACATTACAAAAATGATAAATTGATGAGGGAATGACATTACTCAAGTCTGTTGACCCTAAATCTACTGCTTATTTCACTAGGGCATGTCTCTATTAAATTCCTTGCTAAAGTTCTTTCTCTATTAAAGAGTTTGGCTGGCCCTAGATGAGATCCGGAGCAGCCGCGCATGACACGGCCGACCCCTCTGCTCCTTAAAGACTATGATCCAGGAGGTCTATGGGCACCCAGAGACTTATAGAAATGAATCTAGACTGTGAGCTGAGCTAAAACAACAGAAATCCAAAACCTATAATCTTCATTCTCAGCAATGGAAAACAAACTATCAAATGAAGCCTTTTCAGCAGCTTCAATTGTTGGGGGAGAATTCCAAATAATAATAGTCAGTTCTCTGTTGAAATATTGAATGTATCCAAAGTATAGAGAGAATAAAGTGAAGATCATTGGTCACTCAGGTGCAGGGGGTGGGTGGGAAGGGGGTATATTGGGGTTCTTGGTGGGGGAATAGGTGCACTGGTGAAGGGATGGAGGTTTGATCATTATATGACTGAGACTTAAACCTGAAAGCTTTGTAACTTTTGTCACGGTGATTCAATAAAATAATCTTTTTTTGAAAAAGAGATAAAAAAATAAAGAGTTTGGCTGAGCCTGAGCAAAAAATTATTTTCAGAATTCCAACATGAACATTAATAATTTGAGAGTTGGTGTTTTGCAGTATGATATACATTCCTTTTTTTTTTTAATCTCTACTGGATTTGAGTCCTTGAACTCTCTCCAGCTCTCACTTGGAGACGTTTTCTGTTTGTGTCCTGTCCTATCCAGCATACTATGGCTCTTGTTACACTCCTAATGGCCTTTGTGAATGGTTTATAAAATTTCTTGTTTATTTTGGGTCAGTTTCTTATTTATTTTGGGCGATCACATTGTCGCCCTCACAAGGCATAACACATAACTATACCATGTGAGCACTACATTCGCATAGTAGGTGCTGAATAGATTATGGGTTCTTTGTTCGCAGTAACATATATTTAAATCTATTAATTATAGAATCCCTTACTCCTAGGAGTTTTGCATATCAGAAACATGAACTTTGATAGATCCAAAAGTCTTAGGATGTTTTATAATTCTAATTATCTTACATTTTGCCAAATTTCCATTTGATGTGAAGTACCTGTGACCAAATAAATCTTAATTGTAATTTTTAAAAATGTATCTAAAATGTATATAAGTGAAAAAGACATCTCTGCGAAACAAACAAAAAATTACTTTTTCCATTATATTCAAATGAAATAACATTATATGCTAGGTTTTTAAAAATGAGAACAAAATGACATTAAAGAAGTCATTACTGCTTTCTTACCATAGAAATTTATTTGGAAATTAAGGTATAAAATTGAATCTAATCCTGTAACTTTATTTAATTAAGTAATAGTCAGTACTTTCTGCTGAGGTTCTGCTCTTTCTTCCTAATGGGCTAGACAGACCAGGCAAATACAATAATAGTGTTCTGAATTTTTGTTGCATTCCTGTCAAGAATGAACACACATGTATTCAGGTCATGTAGATAAAGGGGGTAGAATATGCCGTATTTACTCCAGTGAGTGATGAGCAGAGAAGAGTAACAAACTGATCTCCTAGGTTTAAACCAAGGGGATCCCTCAACAACAAAGGTAGCAATCTGTGCAGATTAATGCTAGTACATAACTACATGTGAGTAAATGAAATATACTGTGAGTGAGAGTTTTACTTAAGATAGAATGGTACTGATATTTAAAAAAACTAAAGAAGAAGACATAAATCACTAAAGCAAACTGAGTATCTCAGCTATAAATCCTAATCTACTTGGTCAAATGATCTTTGATAAAGATGCCAAGTGTACATAATATTATAAGGATCCTGTAGCAAATAGTGTTGGAAAAGTTGAATAATAATCTTTTATAGAAATGAAGATAATCTTATACCATATATAAAATTAACTCAAAATTGATTACAGACATAAACATAAGTCATCAAACTAAATACCTTGAAGAAAACATAGTGGGAAGTTTTATAACATTTGAAACAACAATGAGTTTTGGAATTATACCATAAGCATAAACAAAAACAACAAAAAAGAAAAAGATAAAAGAGACTAGATTAAGTTTAAAAACTTCTACAAAGCAAAAGAAATAATCAACAAAATAAAAGTAAATCTGTATCATGGGAAAAGTATTTTTAAATAGTTTATCAGTTAAAGAATTAATATCCAAACTATATACAGAATCCTACAACTCATCTCCACTTCCCGGTTTTTGTATGGAGGTTGATATTACAGTATTTTGAGCTCTATGAGTGTTTCATATATCTGGGACATTAGCCCTTTGAAAGATGTATGATGTATAAATGTGTTTTTTTTCACATTCCATAAGGCATGATTTTATTTTAGCTAATTTCCTTTCCAGTGCAGAAACTTTTAATTATTATTTCTTGAAAATTTATTGAATCATTGTGGTTTATGTCATTTTCCATATTGCTGATCCATATTATCAATGCTACTTCACTGCCCCCACCATCAGAGTGGCAATAACCACTCTCCCAAGTCCCTTGTCCCACTCCCTTTTGTGGCATTAGTTCGCTGTTTTGTAGACAACAATTGGACACAAATCTTGAAATATAGCTAATATAAACTCTTTGAAAAAAATTGGTGTAGCTGACCTGTTTATTGCTCCACCATCCCAGGTGAGGCTCACCTCTGGCTAATATTACTGGGCCTATTCTTGAACAGGATACAGAGTTCCAATGTGGGGTAGGGGGAGCCCTTCCCTACCAGGTGTTTTCCAGCAGTTTCTACATCCATCCGCATCATATTAAGGTACCAAACCATAGCTCCTAAAGCACATGGCCATACAATGGATCTATTAAACAAATTATATGTTTCTCATAGTTACATAATTCCTGTCATTCTGTGAGGACAGGCAGAGGAAACAGAAAACCACCTCTAGCTAATCCCTCACCACTTCCCTGGGGGAAAGGGTGTTGTTAACTACAAAACTCATCCCCAGCACAATAAGATCACTAGAAAACTAATGGGGAAACATGTAGAAACCAACCAAGCTCAATAAGTGAAAATAATGCCACCAAAAACATAAACAATAGTAAATCCTAAGACAGCATGTTTAATGACACTAGGATAAGGATCTTCAATGAGTTGAAAGAAATGATAGCACAGGTAATCACAACAAAGCACAAGAAAGTAGGAGAGTGAAATGATAAAGCTATTACAGTCAGAAATGAATAACATGGTAGGTGATATAAAAAAGTCAACAGATGCTCTGAATAGCAAACTAATAGAAGTTGAGCAAAAGATTGAGGAGGTCCAAGATAGATGAAAAGGAGGAAACAGCTAGGAAACAGAGGAAAGTGGAAAATATTTTGAAAAGAAATGAACAGCATACTAGAGAACTATTGGATGAGTTCAAGAGGATCAATAAAGGAATCACTGGAGTCCTTGAATGTGAAGGCAATGTGAAGAAAAAATAAGTAAAGAAATCATCAATAAGAACTTCCTAGAGCTGAGCATTACAGGCACTGAGATCCAAGAAGTCTGAAGAGTCCTAGTGAAAATAATTCCATACAGAAAAAACTTTAGGACAAATTATACTCAAAATGAAAAATCTAAAATAGTTACAGAATATTGTAAGGAGCAAGATCATGCTCAAGGATCATGTCTGAGTGCTCAGGTAATCCAAACTGGGTTCAGCTATATACTGGTTAAGTACCTTAACCCCTTAACTATTGGTCTCCTCTCCTCATTTGTTTGAGACTTTTCCCCCTCTAGCTAATTAATCAAGCTGCTTTGTCATTAACTATCCATATATTTGCACAGTTTATTTCAGGGCTCTTAATTCTATTCCATTGGTTTGAAAGTATGATTTTATTCCAGTACAGTGCTTTTATGATTACTTTAACTTTGTAGTAGAGTTCAGAGCCCGAGATGCAAGTCTCTCATTTTGTAACCTCAGAATTTCTTTGGCTTTTTGAGTTTTATAGTTCCAAATTTCAGTACTGTTTTATTTTTGAGTGTCCTTGAAGAATGCCATTGGATTTTTTAGAGGAATAAAAATAGATCAATACAATGCTTTGGGTTGTAAGTTTATTTGAAAAGTGTTAGTTCTTCCAGTGAATGAACAGAAGTATTTTTCCATTTACTTGACTTATAGTTCAAATTTGTTGAGAATTTTTATTGTGAATGATTGTTCCATGAATATTTTCAAAAGATTTTTCTATAGCTACTGAAATGACTATATGGTTTATGCATTTTTTGTTTATATGGAGTATACTAATAATTTATTTGTATATATCTCTGAATATCTTTACACCTTGGAGTAATTTCCATTTGATTTTGTTTGTGATGATTTTTGACATATTGTTGAAGACTTTTTGCTAAAAATTTGTTGAGAAGCTGTACATCTATTTTAATCAAAGCTATCAATCTATAATTTTATTTTTAAGTAACGTCGCTATATATGTGTTTTGTGAATTGGGAGAATATTAGCCTCATAGAAGCTGTAAGGAAGGATTCCTCTTATTTAGCTTCCAGAAAAGCTTAAGAAGTATAGTACTAGGTCCTCTCTGAAGGCCTGATAGAACTCACAAGTGAACCTATCTGGAGCAGGATTCCTGTTCTTAACTCCTGGTGTTTTATCATAGCATCTTTTTCTTCTTACTAGAAACAGCTAAACAACGATGAACATATAGTGACCTGTGTTAGCTGGTTCTTTTATGTTCTAGGCACCAGACAATAAGTCAAATCAACTATCATTTCTATGTCTCTTATCTCCTCATGCAGCCACGATTTTTGATAAACAACCTTCTTAAAATCAACTATTTCCCCAGCATGGTTTTAATTTACTGCAGGAGTTCCATGTTTTATATTTGAAGGCTAAAAGAAGATCATCATACAAGATTTCCTGGGTAAATGTGGCTGCCCTCTCTTTTCCACTGTTCTCTATATATCTAAAACAATTTACACCCATTTGTAAAGTACTTTCTGTTTAAACTGAATCAATGTTTATTTCTCACGATTGCATGGGTAAATAAATCATTGGAATGTGTAGTATAAACAATACTGTGCTCTCCATGATCAGTCTCAATAGAAAGGCAGAGTGGCAATAGAGATAAGAAGGTGGGATCCTAATTGTAAGAAAATTTGACAAAGGTCCAAGAATTCCCTGCTTAGGTCCTAATTCTAATTTGTCCCAGGAATGGAATCTGGGTAACAATTTTTCAATTGGCCTAGGATATAAGACTAAAAAACTAAGGGGTTTATATTAGATGACCCCCCAAAGTCCCCTTAATATTTCCTTTCAAAAATTATATTTAATATTTGCATAAATACACTTCATATTATAAAATTACACATAAGAAATCTTGTCAAAATACATTATCAATGGAAATTTTATTACAGATATATTCAAGCTTTTGTGATACTATAATTAAATTCTTGGAACTCCACAAACTTCAAAGGACTCTATACAATGATAGTAAATAATCTAGTTTTATCACAGTCCTTGCTCTGATTCAGTCATAGAGCAAAATTACTGTTAAGACAGAATTAATAAGGAATAGTAAGGAGCTCATTTTAGTAGAAGTGTTCCTCCTGCTTTCTTCTTCTCTCCTCCTCCCCCTTGACAACTTTACTAACCTCATACTGATTCTTCTTCCCCCATTTCCTACTTTTCTTAACTATTATTTCCTCCATATGTATTTTTCATCTCTGCGATTAAGTTTTTGATCCTGTTCAAATCCTTCCCTGACATTTCTTTCATATTTCTATGTATTAATAGAATGAAGAAAATGAACATCATGTGTCAACCTTCTCCCAGTGAGTAGATTTTATTAGTTTGGCATTCACATCTAGATTCTAAACTGCAGATATGTCACTGACAAAAAAATTAGCAGAGATGATCAAAATGGGGAAGGAACTGCATTCCAGGATATATTGGAAACATTAGAAAGAATTATACAAATAAAAGCTTCAAAGCAGAACTGGGTCATAAGTAAAATTTTATACAGAAGAGTATCTGATTATTAGAATTAAGCTACAAAAAAGGAGAAAAATAAACCAGGTGAGTGAACAAGAAAGTAGGAAACAATCACTCTTCCCAGTAACTCATGAAGAACTAATAATCTCAGGATTAATTCATTATTCCAAAAAAAGAAATAAAAAGATGATTATGGTTCCTCTATCAGTAATAATATGTGAGGAAGCTTAATCCAGTAACCAATCCACCCCAAAAAATTAGGAAGGGGAATAGTCTCGTGAGTATCTTTGTGCAGAAGATACCTGTAATAAAAGACAAGAAAGATGGCCTTGTCACTGCACCATTCTACCTGGATTCAATTAGAATGGTAAATCTGTGTTGTACATCTGATTGATTTAGCTCATGAAAAGCTTGATTGAAAATACTGAACTACAAATCAGTCTTTATGAGATGAGAGAGACCAAAACTCAGGATGGTATTCCATTAAATTCATGTCCCCACTCCAAACAAGGCTCAGAAATCACAAAGACTGGAAGCCTCTTTACAAATATACTCACCATTCACTGAGTTTCTTCTTGCCTTTTCCTGCTCTTAATTTCTTTGGTAATTTGTTATGTCCTGTATCCTATGCATTTGTTCCCACAGGATATCAATCCTTTCCTCTTCAACTCCTACTTCTCATTAAATCACTAGTATTTAATAATAACACATCATTTTTTGATCATTTAGTTTGTTAAATGCTTCTGGGAACCAAATATACTTAATTTAATTCATATCTGTATGAACTGATTATGGTATTAAGTTTGCTTAGAAGACAAAGACTTAAGAATGGATGAAAGTTAGTATCTTAACCCAGAGAAGTAATAGAGTCAGGTTTCAAAACACATCATCTCTCGGGTTTGAAAACCCATGTTTTCCAAACACTGAGTGACATATCTCATAAATTGGTTCTTCTATCTGAATAATAACTCTGATGATTTTTATTCTTCTTGTAAGTAGTATCATCTCAGTATGGTTTGGCTGATACCTCAAGTCCTTTACTATCAACACTATACTCCTATCATCTCTACCCTCTCAGATATTTGCACTCTTGTCCTGTTGTTCATCGATTTGCTCGAGCAGGCACCAGTAATATCTCCATTGTGAGACTTGTTGTTACTGTTTTTGACATACCGAATACGCTACGGGTAGCTTACCAGGCTCTGCTGTGTGGATGGGATACTCTTGGTAGCTTGCCGGGCTTTGTGTGAGGGATGGGGAATCAAACATGGGTCGGCCGCATGCAAGCAAATGCCCTACCATCTGTGCTATTTTTAAATTTATTTCTTTTAATTGAAATCACCATGAGATATAGTTACAAAACTTTTGTGATCAGGTTTCAGATATACAATATTCCAATACCCATCCTTCCACCAGTGTATATTTCCCAGCACCAATATCCCCTGCATCCCTACTGCCATCCACAATCCCCATCCACCCTCTATGGCAGGCACTTTTCTTCTTTATCTCTCTCTTTCTCTCTTTCTCTTTCTCTCTCTCTCTCCTTTCTTGGCTTTCCCATATACAAATAATAAAAGAGATGAAAAATATATTAAAAAAACAATCTCGTTCACAAAAGTATCTCAGAAAATCAAGTTTCTTGGAATCAACTTAACTAATGAGATGAAAGACCTGTACACAGAATATTACAGAACATTACTTCAGGAACTAAAAGAGACACAAGAAAATGGAGGTGCATCCACTGTTCATGGATTGGAAGGATTAACATTGTTAAAATGGCAATACTCCCCAAAGAATTGTGCAGATACAAAGTAGTTCCTATAAGGATACCCATGACATTTTTTCAAAGAAATAGATAAAACATTTCTGAAATTCATGTGGAACAGTAACTCTTCAAAAATAGCTAAAGCAATCTTTGTGAAAAAGATGGGAGGCATCACCTCCCCCAACTTAAAACTGTACTGCAAAATAGTAATAATTAGAACAGCATGGTTTGGGGACAGAAAGAAACTCACATATCAATGGAATAGAGTAAATATACTAATGCAGACCCTCAAATATATGATCATTTACTTTTTTAAAAAGGAGCAAGAAATGTGAAGTGGATCAAGGAAAGTCTCATCAACAAGTGATGCTGGGAAAATTGGAGAAATACTTGCAAAAAAATGAACTGAGACATTTGTCTACTGTCAGGAACAAAAGTCAAATCATTATAAAAGTCAAAAATCCATTAAAGACCTCAATATCATCACTTGTATCACTTGTCATCCCGCTGATCTATTATTTGCTTCAGCAGGTGCCAGCAACGTCTTCATTTGTCCCTGTTGCATGGTACTGTAAACCAATAATATGTGCTCACTCCAGGAACACAAAGAGCCTCAAACTGTTCATTCATGGTTTTGACGAAGAAGTCTGACCATCTCGTAGGTGGGCAGCGACTCAGTTTTTTGACATCCCATGGAATCCAGTCAGTAACAGCTCTAATCCAGCGGACCTCTCTCTAAATCGAATTACACTTCCGGCACATCTGGTTTTCGATGCCTTGGCAAACAAGACAGCATCCCTGATTCTTGATCGTCAACAGAGGTTGGAAGTCCAATTCCTTCTCTCACTTGAGTGGAACGTGATACTCCAAGCATAGCTCTTTCGATTCCTCTTTGGGATATTCTAATAGCATTCTGATCCTCTTTATGTAGGGCCCAGATCTCTGAGGTGTAGGTTAGTGCAGGAAGAATGGTGGACTCGAAAAGACGTGCCTGGAACTGGTGGTTCTTCATCCTCTTAACAACCTCTTTGATATTCCTGAAGATGTTCCAAGCCACTCTCTTTCTCCTACACAGTTCTGGAGCCAAGTTTTTCCACATGTTGAGTTCTCAACTCAGGTACACATAGCTGCTGCTTTTGGAGATGTTTATTCCATTAAGAGCAAATGGAATGTCAGGGACTAGTTTGTTTCCATGAACATTGTCTTGGTGAGATTCAGCTGCAGTCCAACCTTTCCACACTCATGGCCGAATTCGGTCAGCATTTGCGCTGCTTGGCTAATGTTTGGTGTTATTAGAACAATGTCATCAGCAAAGCGGAGGTGGTGTAGTTGCCGACTATCTATTTTCACTCCTATTCCTTCCTATTTCAGTCATCACATGATGTTCTCGAGGGTGGCACTGTAGAGTTTTGATGAAATGGTATCACTTTGCCCAACCCCTTTATTTACATCTATGATCACTTCCTTGTAGAATGGTGAGAGTCTGCTGGTGAATCTGTAATACAGCTCACGGAGGATCCTGATGTACTGAGTTTGAACACCCTTTTTGGCCAGGGCTTCAATGATTGCTTCAGTCTCAACAGAATCAAAGGCCTTCTTTAAATTGATGAACATTAGACAGAGCGGCATCTTGAACTCTCACGAAACTTCAATGAGCTTTGTCACTGTGTGGATATGGTCAGTCATGCTGAATCCTTTTTGGAACCCGGATTGCTCCCATGGTTGTCCTTCGTCTAGTGTTCTGCCTATTCTTTCGGGATAACTCGAGTGAAGAACTTGTAGATGATGGACAACAGGCAGATTGGGTGATAGTTGCTGATGTCGTGGATGTCTCCCTTCTTGTACAACAGAACGGTCTTGGTTTTCCATTGGGACAGAACCTTGCATATGGACAGGTAGAATGTGAAGAGCCGAACCAGTGTATTAAAGAGTACTAGCGGCAGATTTTTCAGTTGTTTGGGTCTGACCTTGTCTGGACTGAGTGCTGTACGAGTCTTTACCAATGAAATGGCGTGTCGGATTTCAGAAGGGTGGACATTGGGAATAACATATCCATCCTGCAGAATTTGGTATGTGGGCAGGTGGACGTGGCTGTCAAAGAGATCCGAGTAGAAGTCGTGAATAATCCTCTCCATTGCCCTTCTGTAAGATGTGATATATCCATCAGGGTATTGGAGGGCAGTCATCTTTGTCTTACAGTTGGTGAAGGACAGGCGACCGTTGACAATACTTTTCCCGGCTTCTGCCGCATTGGCCAACATTGCTGCTCTTCTCTCTTTAAGGTTTTCTTTATCGCTTCTCTGCACAGCTTTGCAAGCTCAGACATTAGCTTGTGATTGCCTGAGGCTCATGCCAAACCATGTTGGCAAATGAGCTTGAGAGTTTCCAAAGACAGGTGTCTGTTTGTGGCTTTCCCACTTTCGGAATTTCTCGCGCAGTCATGGAGGTGCTGAACCAGTCTATCATATTCCTTGTCGATGTTGTCAATGACAGCATCTTCCCACATTGCCACAATAGTGCCAAAGAGCTCCCATTTAGTGGTCATTCTGGGAGTTCTCTTCTTAAACGTCAACTTTGCAGTCCTTTCTCCCTGCTCTGTGAAGTAGAATTTTGCATGAAGGAGATGGTGGTCCGATCCTGTCTGGAATTTTGGGATGACAGCAACTTTGGTCAGGCAAAACCGTTGATTGAATATGATGTGGTCAATTTTGTTGTGGAACTGTCCACAGGAGACTCCCATGTCCAACATTTAGGTTCAAGCCTTTGGAACTGTGATGGATGGTTTTGGTCGACATGATGAACTCAGACAGTCTCTCAGCCTGTTCATTCTATTCTAGGCCATGTGTCCCGATGTTGAGTTTTTCAGGGGACCTACTTGGTTCTATATTGGCATTAAAATCACTGATGATCTTGTAAAAGGAGTTGTCTTCTTCATAGAATTTTTCCAGCTCCATGTATAACTTCTCAATTTCTTTTTCATCGTAGTTGGATGTTGGTGTGTAGACGATGAAGATAGAAACTGTCAGGAGTGAGCCACATCTATTCAAGCATAATCGTCCAATTCAGGTTGATAGGCATTCGAATAAATCAATGCTCATTGCCAAGTTTGTATTGAGAAGGACACCAACACTACCAACGCCTCTATTGTCGCATGTTCCAAGGAACAGTTCTTCTCCAGTGTTGAAAATGTCGTGATGTGATTGATGTCTTCTCGTCTCAGTCAGACCTATAATATTGTACTTGATTTTCTGCACTTGCACCGTCATGTCCTCGATGGATACTTCCAATCCCAGTCTATGTGCATTGAAATTACTGACAGTCATTTTAGTCCTTCTTTGTTTTGGCAGTCTAGTTTTTCCCTGAGATTTTATCAGCCTCTCCTTGCTCATCCTACTTAATGCTGCTGTATTGTGGGCTCCTTCAGTGTCAGGGGAATGAGGCCCATTTTTGTTAATGTTTTTTCCATATTACATACACCACATGTAGCTTCCCAGGCTCTGCTGTGAAGGCGGAATACTCTTGGTACCTTGCCAGGCTCTCTGAGAGGGATGGAGGCTTTTAGGGTGGCCTCTAATCACCGTTACAGGTTTTTCCATGGTTCATACCATATTTGAACCCCATCAAATATGGTGCAGTAATTATGGAAAATGTTTATGAATTGTCTTATGATGTTCCTGGAAAGTGGCCTGGAGCATGGTGGTGGCTGGGTAGTGGAGGTTGTGGAGGTCAGCTGATGAGGTATTTATCTTTCTCGGGTAGGGTGGGTCATCTGGGTGTGATTCCTGGGTCACCAGAGATTGGGGGATGCAGGTAGAGGATCTCTGTTTCCGGCTTCCATTGAGCCTAGAGCACAAATCTGCTTTATCTGGTTCTGTGGGGCTTCACTCATGCGTGAGGCTCAGCCCGAGTGTCCAGAAAGTGGCCTGGAGTGTGGTGATGGCTGGGTAGTGAAGATAGTGGAGATCGGTCGATGAGGAACTTATCTGGCACCAGTAAGGAGGGTCATCTGGGTGATCCCTGGGGCACTGGAGATCAATAACATACCTAAGTCCATAAGGTACATGGAGGAAAACATAGGGAGAACCCTCCATGACAGTGAAGCTCCCATGTTTTTAAGCTTTGTAGGCAGTTTTTGAACAGAAATCAAAACATAGAAGTTAAAGAAACCCGACATATTTTTAAAAATAGGGTGCCCATTTGTTGTCATATGGTCTCTATCTTACAAAAGATGCATCCTTGGCTGCTTTCTAACATTTTGGTTTGGGAAGAATCCAAGAATTTGAGATCATCCCAGTAGATACATTCCTTCTCACTTTACCATAGTGCTTTTTCCATAGCCTTGATATAACCTTGTTCTACAAGGCTGCTGGGTGTGTGATAAGAATATTTACTTAAGCTATAAAATAAATTAATTAAATTATTTCTTCAAAGAAATCCACAACAGAATAATACACTATTTGGCTCCCAGGAAATAACTTACTTAGTTTGTCCTATGTCAAACCTAGTTCTTTCTGGACACACACACTCACACACACTCACAACCATATAAACTATTTTTCCAAAAAAAGATGAAGAGAATCTTCATTACTAGAAGCAGATTGTGAATCAGTACAAGGAAGAAAGAAACACATAGTACTAATAGGAGTAGAGTCAGGACATACTAAAAAGAAAATAAGAGAGTTTATCAAAGAGTTCAAGCAGAAAATCTGCTTTTATTGGAAATCACTGAGCTTTATACCACTACCACATACATATGTTCCAGACATCTTAATGTCCTGTTCATTAAAAATATTGAATCAAATCTAACAAATAGTTATAAAACTAACTTTAGATATTTCTTTTATGGTAAAGAAATAAAAAGTGAATCTAGATCATGTCTTTTAAGTGTGTGTGTGTGTGTGTGTGTGTGTGTGTGTGTATACACATATGTTTTTCAATTGTTGGTCCATGATCCATGCTGGTCCACTTCTGCCAGTCTGAAAGTGTGAAAAGATTACAATTGATACAGATGATAGAGTAACTCAATCTGTTCAGATACTGAATTTACTTTCTTGACTATATTTTGGCAAAAGGAAATAGGTTTTAATTCCCAATACGGGTCATATTTTTCTGAAACACTATCAACACTTTTGCAGTTAAGGGGCCAGATAGAGATTTCCAGAAGAAGAGGGAGGGGAGAGAGAGGTCAGAGAAGAAATTGAGAGAGAGACAGACAAGTTGATTAGGAAACCAAACTGGAAGAAAGGGGAAATGGAGGAGAGAAAAAGGTAAAAGGGAGAGTGAGATTGGGAGGAAGAAGGAGAAGGAGAGAAATAGAAGGGGAGGGAAAGGGAGGGAGAGATTAAAATTGTTAAGTATTCAGATTTGTGATAAATATTGCCACATTTTCAAATAATTTTGTTTTCCAGATCAATATACAGGCGTCTATCTGTCTAGTTGCCTAGACTGAGCTGAGTATTCATTATGTCCAGACCCCAATATTTAGTAACATCATGTACAAAAGATTCAATCTCTTCAGAAAGGACCCCAGGAAGTATGCATTGCTATCCCCAATTTGTGTGTAAACAAAGTGAAGTATTTGTATTAGGCAATATAACTATTAAGCTGCACCAGCAGTTAACAGCAATTCTGACAATAATACCTATGAATGTTCTACCATACTCAGAGGAACATGTGTTACTTGCCTTATTAAACAGCACTTTATGCATTCCATTTTTATATAGATTTCAAAAGAGACCTCTATCTCACAACATCCAAAAACAATAGCAGCAGACTTTAAAAATGTGGGCAAATATGTTTTTAATAAATTGCTTTAAATTAGCTGTATGCTTTTAATAAACTCCGTATCCTCAGAAGGCCTTATTAGATAAAGTTGAAAATTTTAGAAAAATCCCATTCCTAACTACCTGAGGATGTTTCAATCAGTTTAACCCACCCCTTTCCCTACAGATTATGGGCAAAATGTCATATTGTTATTCAGGTTTAATGAATATAAATGTTCATTAAAAATATCTGGATGAAATTTCACAAACACTGAACATGAGCTAGATTCAGAAAGTCCTCTAAACAAATAACAGACACTACCTTGGCCTACTTCAAGTCCTATCTGATTATAATTCTATCCTTTTCTTGCTTCTGCTTTCTTTTGCTGAAGTTATTTGAAAGCATATTGCTTTTCTACTCTGGAAATGCTATTTTACACTCTTTTGTTTCTAATAGAGTCCTGGAAATAACAACATAACATTCCTTTTCTTCAAGATGTTTCCTGTTCTTTTTAGAAAATGCTTTTCCAACCTATCATTTCAAAGTATCTTGCTAAATGTTGTCCTGTTTATGACCCAAGTGAATTCTCAGCATACAGGCTAGATATATCTCAGAGACAAATCACAGCATCCCATCAAACCCAACACTGCATTTAAAATGCCTGTTGCTTTTATTAGTAGTTCTCCCATTGTTATTATAGGATAATAAGACACTTTTTGAAATGTTTCTCTTATTTTATATTTATGCATAAGAAACAGTTGACTATAAAAATATGAAGTTCAACTAGTAAGATAGTTTCATTCCTCCACATCAACATACCGTTTCAGAGTTTTGTGGTTCTTGCGAAATACATTATGATTTACTTTTACCAAAAGTCATAAGAAAATAAAAAGCTGTGATGAAAATTAAATCAATCAGTTGTGCCACATAATCATAACAACTTTGAGTTTGTGGTTTTAATCTATAAAACAGATAATAATGTACATATCACAGTGCATTATGAATATCAAATGGTACATGCTGGCTTATAACTTACAAAATTGCAACAAATAGTGAAAGTAGTTTTTGTTGCTTTATAAAGAGAAATATAAAATTTTAATTCCTTATTTGTTTTGAAAGGCTGGAGAAGTAAACAACAATTATTTAATGTAGTAACTCATAATAGATGTATTATGAAATATATTATGAACACAGACATATCAATTTAAATGATATATTTATTTAGCATTCTAAAGTTTCTAAAGATGTTGTTTATCAATTTAAAGGCTATTTGAACCACTGAGATTTACAAATCATCTTTATGACCCTGGGACTACCATTTGCTTCATGACAACTATTCAGAACCTGGATTGGGAATGATTTCTTGGGGTACATTCGGGGGTTGCACACCTAGAGATGCTCAGAGCTTAATCCTGACTCTACACTCAGGGATCACTCCTGGCAGGCTTGGCTAACCATATGCAGTGCTGGGGATTAAACCCAGTTCAGCCACATGCAAGGCAAATGCCCTACCTACCCATTTTACTATTGCTCCAGAGCCTAGATTAAGAGTTTCATATGGACTGCTTCATTCATCAAAAGAAATCTACAAAGTAGTTATTTTTATCCCGATTGTGTAGGTGGTGTAAATAAATCATTTAATTTAAATGATTTCTAGTCACAGACTAGTAAGTGATGTAGTCTAATCAGGACACATATCTAGCTATATACAACTTTTTCCCATTAACAATTGATTTAGAGATACAAAGTAGTACAGAAAAAGTTATACTGGGTAACAGAAAGAAGAGAAAACTTTTTTCACTTACTATGAATATTAAAAAATAAAATAAAAGAAAAAGAAAAAATATGCACTAACATCTGATTTTGCAGAAATAATGCCAAGGAAAGAACTGGCAGTTTGTACCCTGATGTTTTTGCTAGCTATGAAGGTCATTCTTTTTTTAACATTTTTTTTAGTTGTCATTCAACAAAACCATGGCATGGTAATAGATAAACTTCACAAAGAAGTGGCCTTTCACAAAGAAGCAATAACATCACATTAAGTAATTTATAGCTAAATTTGAACACTGGTGGTACCAGTAATGGCATACAATCTTTCAGAAATTATTTTGGTCATCAAATATAGTATAGATAACTTCCAGATGGCTTCCAAATAAAGTCAAATGTTTAAAAAAGCTGCTAGAACTTAAACAAGATGAATGTTAAGGAAAACTGGAATAAAGTTATATTACTATATAACTATATAGAGTTATATGACTGAGAACTATTTCAAGATAAGGAGTACAAATCCTCATTATAGAAACCTGGTTACTTGGAGATGATACACAAAAGCCTCCATTTCACTGAAGACAACTCAACCCTCTATTCTCCTAAGGTGGTTTCCCTCAGGTAACAATTACATTACTTAATCTGGTCCTGCTTAAATACTTTAAATTAATACTTTTAAGTAATTAATTAAATTAATTGATAATACTTTTTAAATTTGGTTTTGGGACCACACCCAGCTGTGCTCAGGGCTTAACTCCTGGCTCTGTGCTCAGGGATTACTTTAGGTGGGGTTCTGGAATCATCTGTGGGGCTGGGGATGGAACCTGGGTGGTTCTAGCAAGCACCTTAACCCTTGTATTATCTCTCTGATCTTATACTGACTTTAATCCATTTTGAATTTATTTTCTATATGAATTTAAAGAATATTCCAGCATCTATTGATATTATATGATTTGTTTGTGTTGTTGTTTTTGGTTCCCACTGGTAATGCTCAGGAGTTACTCCAGACTCTGTCCTCAGAAATCACTCTTGGCAGTTCTCAGGGCACTATATGGGTTGCCAGGGATCGTACTTGGGTTGGTCACATACAAGACAAGGGACTTATCTACTGTACTATCTCTCTGACCCTTTGTTTCTTCTTTTAATTGGTACAGCATAATCACCACAATATGGTATTACACTAATATCCATTGGACTGTCTTTCTGTGCCTCAAATAAAACCCATTTGGTGATGATATTTGATTGGGGGTTGGGCAGGGTACACCTGGTGATGCTCCTGGTGATTGTGATCAGGGGGACCTATGGAATGCTGGAGATTGAACCAGGATTGCTTCTGTGCAAGGCAAATGCCCTACCCACTGTATGGTCTCTCAAGCCTTATATTTGATCTTTTTTATTTTGGAGAGGGTCACACCCAGTGATGCTCAGGGCTTACTCCTGGCTCTGCACTCAGAGATCACTGGTGGTGGGCTCTGTGGGACTCTTTGAGGTTCCAGGAATTGAACCTGGGTCAGCTACATGCAAGATAAACACGTACCCACTGTTCTATTGCTCTGAACCCATATATATGATCTTTCTAATAAATTGCCAAGAATATATTGAGAATTTTTGCATTTGTGTTCATCAAAGGTATTAGTTTGTAGTTTTCTTTTTTGCATGTAATATCTTAGACTGATTTTAGTATCAGTATAATGTCAACCTCAAAATGTGTGTAGAAGTATTCCTTCCAGCTTTTTGAGTCTGAGGAGGATACACCTGGGATCATCTTAGAAGATTTGGTCAAATTCTGCAGTAAAGCCTTCTGATCCAGGACTTATGTCTGGTTTTGGTTCTGTCTTAATAGTTACATTAATCTAAAGTACCTTTCTTTTAAAAATTTTTTTTTCCATACTGGGACGTGCTCAGGGCTGACTCCGGTATGGGGGTGGTATGGGATGCCTGGGATGGAACCCAGATGAGCAGTGTATATGAGCCTTACCTACTCTATGGCAGAGCATCCTGTCCCCATGCCTGGCTGTCTTAACTGGGGCCCCTTGGATGGGGGCGGGTTGAGTTTCCATCCCCACCCCAAGCAGAGCCTGGGCAACTGAAGATCTGCAGAACCCAGCAATAGCCATGCTCAAGGCCACTCTCCACACACTTGGACGAGCCTCACACATGAAGGAACTGGCAAAGGAACCCAGGTGTGCAGGACCCGGGGCTGAGATCTCCAAGCTTGCTTGGATCAGGACTGGACCTTCTCCACCCAGATCCCCCATTTTCCAGTAGCTAGGCAGTCACACCCACCCACAAACTGGTCCAGCCCCCCACTCCGCCCCCCCGCTTCGCCTGTGTAATCCCATCAAGGGCTAAGATCCAGAGGCTATAAAACAAAGCTCCAGGAAGCACGACATCCCTAGACAAGAGGTCTAGTTCTCCGTCTTGGAGAACCCAGCAAGCTACTGAGAGTATCCTGCCTGTACAGCATAGCCTGGCAAGCTCCCCATGGCGTATTCAATATGCCAAAAACAGTAACAATAATAGGTCTCATTCCCTTGACCCTGAAAGAGTCTCCAATGTGGCACCACTGGGAAGTAGAGTAAAGAGAGGCTGCTAAAATCTCAGGGCTAGGATGAATAGGGACGTTACTGGTGCCTGCTCAAGCAAATCGATGAACAACAGGATGAGAGTGATATAGTGATAAATACTTTATGAGAACTTTATTCCAGGTAAAAGCTTAATCCTAAAGCATTAGCCTGCTTCTTCTTTTCTGACAATAAGAACAATGTAATTTATAAGATTGTCTTTATTCTTTGGTGACACAGGCACTTCAAATTAATTTTTCTCTGTAAGTCAACATCTTAAGCTGTTTCCATTGATCAGATACAAAACACTCTAATACTATTAGATAGAAACCCATCCTAAAAAGTTTCTATGGAGTCCAACAAATTGTAAATCTTTGAAAGTTTAATTTCATTTATGTATATGAAATAGCTCAACCAGGTCTCCAAATTCAACTCAATTTTATAATCAAGAATAAGGCTTTTTCCCCCTAGAAATGCAGAAATAGATGATACTTATGAATAGATGATTCTACTCATAGTTTAAGACTAGTGGTAGAGACACATAATTAACATATTTAGCATACTAGTAATATGAATGTATAAATGTCTGGCCCTTTATAAGGCTCATAATTTGAGAAATAATTTCAGTGATGCTTGTAACTGAGAAGTGGGAAAAGTTAGGATGCAAGAGAAAAGGAGGCTGGAGAATGACTTTGTTACCTCCTCACTACTGAAGTATAAGGTCAGAATGATAGAGTTAGTATTTTTGTGCCAGGGATCCAACATGGCAAGTAAGTGGCATGGATATGAAATCCAAGATGAAGCTAAAATCAAGCGAACAGAAGAGTCTGATAAATCAGTTCATTCAGGGTTGTGCAGGCAGAAGACTCTACATTTTTACTAGATAGAACAGATTTAAAGAAGATATTGGATCCCCTATCAAGTGAAAATATTGGGATTTAGACTTGAACAATAATCTTACTCAGTGCTAACATGAACTGAAGAACTAGACAGAGAAAACAAGGCAGATATTCATTTTTACATGACAGAAAAAGATGCTCCATGATCATGCAAATTAATGAAGCTCTGATTCTCAAACCACACTACAGGACTTTATTGCAGTAAAACCTAATTTCAGACACTATCTACTGGTAGTCTATTCTAGTGATAGGCTTTCTCTTTGGAAAAAGATTGTACTAGAATCTTGGAAAGAAAGCTTTGAGACTGGGTAGGGGACTGATAAAGACAGTGCCAAGTTAATTTATTGTTAAAATGTTTTTGAAAGTTTGAAAAAAGTGATCTCAGTCTCTTTATCAAGACAAAGGAAGCTATTTATTTTCTCTTCTGCCTGAAGTTATCAGCAAAAGGAACCATCACTCACTGCCATTTTGTCACTGGAGTGACTTATAACTGATGTAATAGAAACTTTAAGGAAAAAAGTCTCATTGCATATTTTTCTTCACTGTATTTCCCTCATGTTCTACTGATATGTAGAGTCACATTTTCCCCTCTCAGGAGAGCCACAAGAAACCTGTCAGAAATATTCCAGGATATGCAAATTCGAACAAGTCAGACAAAAATAATTTTTGTTCTTTTCCTCATGTGCTCAGTGGAACCACTGCCTTGTTTGCATGATTGATCAGTTTTCACAATATAAAATATTTTTTTAATTGAAACACAAAGCAATAAATAAGAGAAGATTCAACGTTTGGGTTTGACAAAAGGGCATCTAATATTTTAACCATTTATTATTATTCCTGCTGACATATCAAATGGTCACTGAAGGAGCAGTTTCTTTAGCTTCCATTATATGGATAACAGAAGAAGAAATCCTCCTAAATATGAACTGTAGAATACTATTCTCCCCCTCATACGTCCCCCGCCCACTCACCCCAGCTGACAGTAGTATCCCTATATCTAAATTGTATTGGATATTATTCAAACTTCCCAAGGTCTACCAGAACTGCTCAAGCATTATTAGCATTCAATTTCTTTTAGTTATGAAGGTTCATGGTGCTCTGGTTCTTATCTATATCATTGAAATAGTAACCTCAGTTACCTTCCTGGGCCAATGTCTCGATGTCCTACCCCTTTCTACCATTCTTCCTTCTATCCTTAGTTTCTTACTGTTGCATTATTTGTGATTTCAGAGTGCAAAAATGAAAAACAAAGCTTTTAGTCAAATACTAAGGAGGGTTGGAGACCGAGAAAAGAGAAAGTTTTGAGTCTGCAATTTGTTAAATTTGTGCAGAATTCTGGTATACACATACTGTATACCATCTCACAACAATGCTTTAACACAACGTAGTATCATTTCTTATTTATTGTATGAAAACAAAAGTTCAGGAGGCTTATATAATTCACACAAAGCTATTCAGCTGATTTATTCAGTACATATCATCTGAAATATGCATGCATATATCAACTTAGTACTATGTTTATATCAATTCCACCTTCTAGATGCACTGAGATGAGTAAGATCTCTAAACATATCTTACTGTGAGAAGACAAAATGGGTGCTCATACTCAAAGTAAAGTGTAGCAGCATGTAGAAAATACAGAGCTGAAGGGCAATGCTAAGTTTCAAAATTAATTTTTCCCAATTATAATACTTGTTGCAATCTTCGCAAAGAGAAGAAAATGTTAAAAATGTCCCCAAACAATACAAGAAATTACTTATATTTATTCAAGTACTATGTAATGTCAGAAAATTGCAATGAACTCAATGAGGTTTTCAAATCAATTTATATTCCATTAACTACAGTTGAAATAATGCCTATGTGAACCCTCACCTTTGTACAAGACAGTCAGTAGACACTGAATGCATGGACACATCTGAATTTGGTACCCCTTTCCAATAACCTTCTAGCTATCTATGGGTTCCTGGCCCACTGACATGGAAAAAAAGTGCCTCTGACACAATATCCAACCTAACAGGATCATAAATTGTTGACCACTACAGATCCAAGGAAAATTACATTTTACAGAGATCATGTAAACATATACCTTGGTTAGAGCTTGGAAAGTGATGACAAGTCTTTGGTCTTGTCTTCAACTCATCTAGACATCTCTGAACAGAAAAGTAAGTAAAGAGGGTGAGAATTTCCACTTCTTGGTGTATGCTCTAAGTTAGCCACATAATGATGTATTTTAAAATCTAAAAGTTATATTAAGCCTGGTGTTTAAAGTCTTTTAAAGGGGGCTGGAGCAATAGCACTGTAGGTAGGGCGTTTGCCTTGCACGCAGCTGAGCCGGGTTCAATTCTCAGCATCCCATAGGTCTCCTGAGCATGGCCAGGAGTAATTCCTGAGTCCAGAGCCAGGAGTAACCCCTGTACATCGCCGGGTGTGACTCAAAAACCAAATAAATAAATAAATACTTTCTAAAAATTCTTGCTTCCCACTTTTAGTGTAATACCTACCTTTCTCTTCTTCAATACTTTAACCTCTTATTTTGTATCTCATGTTCACAAAAATATTTTATTTTCATATTAATTCCTTTATTAAAGTTTGTTCTTCTATCTGGAAAAAGCAAGGCCAACTTCCACTTTAATACAACTGAAATTTCTCATGCTTCAAGATCCATATGTCCTCTCTGAAGGTATCATCAAACTATGAAAGATGTTCTGTTTCACTTCTGTTTACCTACCACAATTAGTTTTTCCTACCTTGTAACTGAGTATATTATATTATATTAATTACTCCATATGTGTCTTTATATTTGGTCTTAGCTCATTTGGTAAATAGAACCACATCTTATATATCTTGAAAGTCAAGTGTGTAATATTGTGTCTAAAAAATAATCTACATGCAACAGAAAGTGTTTGAATGAGGGGTTAGAGCTATATATAGTTGAGCAGAAAGCAGAAAGGCACTTCCTTGAACATACCTAACCTAGGTTCAATCCTCAGTACCCTATATGGTCCCCTGAGCACACCAGAAGGGATCCCTCTGCACAGAGACAGGAGTAAGACCAGAGCATATCTGGGTATGACACCAATATCCACCCGCCACCCCAAAATGATGGAATAAATAAGTAAACAATACATGTAGTAGTCTTTGTTAAATGTTATATCACTGACAATTTTCTGAAAATGCCTAAACTTTTGAAGATTTATTATTGAATTTAGTCTCACAATTTATAATTTTCCAATCTATTTGTCTAATGAAATGAGGCCAGAATATAAGTGTTGGAAGAAATCCTAAAGGTCATCTAATCTGATCTCTTTACTATGGTAATAATTCATTTTTTGTGGTTAAGTCATTTATTCTATGATGAATATTTTTTGTAACAGGGAATTCACAACCTGGTGTTGTAATCTGGTAATTTTTAAATTACATAAATCATTGTAAATGTTAAGCTATATCATTTCTCCCTATTGATTCTGTTTCTCCCCTCTGAACCATATCTTCTTTTCTTCACGTGACATCCTCGCAGCTAATGAACTAAGCAAGCAAGCAAGCAAGGAATCAACTTGCACAAGGCATTCTCGGACCTCAGATACCCACTCAGGTTTCTGGAATCAATATAGAGGAAGCAGATTAAGCTGTAGAGATTGTGACAAGACAGTCATGTTTCACACTAAGAGATTAGCAAATATGGTTAAGATTCTAGCACACTTAAAATGGAGAGCAACAAAGAGATCCTAGGTGGCACTCTAAACTGAGGGAAAGATTAGCAAGGACAGACTAATATTGCAATAATAAAGAGCAATCTAGCAATCTGGAAGGATAAAATGGGAAATGGGAAATGGAGTGAAAGATGAGCCTGGACAAGATGTCAGAAGACTGTCACAAAAATGTGAAGTGACTTACCCACTTTTCTTTCATTCAGTAGTTTTGCATAAGTTCAGAAAAACCTCATTTCTATTGTTCTGAATTATTGGGGAATAGCTTCTCTTTTTATCTTTTGTAATACCTATGTAAATTTCAGTCTTTGCTCTTCAAAGGGACACAATGAAACGTAACAATTTCCTTATTGTTATTTGAATCTCCTAGCCCTGAGATTTTAGAAGCTTCTCTTTACTAATCCTTCCCAAGGGTGCTGCATTGGATGCTCTTTCAGGGTCAGGAGAATGAGACCCATCGTGTTACTAGTTTGGGCATATGAATACACAATGGGGAGCTTGCCAGGCTCTCCCATGTGGGCAGGAAACTCTAGATAGCTTGCCAGGTTCTCTGAGAGGGAAACTAGGCTATAAGATGCCCAAATAATGGTTAAAAATTCCTATTTAGCATCTGAGTAGAAGTTCAATAAATGCTGATAGAAGTCATCAAATATTTCATGAATTGGTTCTAGTGTAAGATATTCATGTATTTAAATTATGGTAGGAATTAATGTATTGCTATATTAATTAGCTCATATGCTTTTGATTTTCTTATAGTCAGCCAGTAAAAATATTCTAAAAGCTATGGATAAGAAGCAGGATATGGCTCAAAGGTCTGGAACTCATGCCTTGAGGCTTCTGATAATCTTCCAGAGCTACAGCTTAAGCAGGCATCCTCTGTAGGGCCAAGTCACCTGGTAAGTGGTGCCTGGGTGAACTGAACATTACTTGCAAGACCTTCTACCATAAAAAAGTTTACAGATAGGACATGCCTCTTAACTTACTCCATGAATTCCAATTGCCTTTCATGTTTCATTCTCACCACTGACTTCTATTTGTGATCCCCTACTTCATTTTGAAAGTCTTAGAAACTTTCTTTTCTCTTGCTTTTGTTATTTGAATTGAAATAGCAGTGACTTTGTCATGAGTCCACACAAAACTAACATTATAAAAAAGGTTAGAACCTTGAATTTTTTCCTATGGCTTTCCTTCAAATCTTGATATTCATGAGATCTGCCATGAAAGTAATAGGAGAGGGGATATAGAAGCTATATTATAGTACATAATTGATTTAAGGAAATAGATGCCCTCTGTGACAATGATCCTTATGTTGTTGATTTTGGCAAAAGACTCTATACAAACATCAAAAAACATCTCTCATCCAATGGAAATGTCCAGTGTTCTTAGATAAATTGAATATTTATTCTTAGTGGAGTTGGAAGCTGTGACTGCACTGAAATTAACAGCAGTTAATTTCTGGGAAATGTGTTTAACTCATTCCTTGTTGATAACTTTCTTGGAGTGCCTTTCAATCAGCAAGAATTATTATCTCCCAAATATTCTATAAATGCTCCCTTGACACAGTGTTTGGGTTCTTTTCAATCAACTAATCTACCTAATTTTTCTTTGAAATCCTGCAGAACCATTTATTTCTGTCTAGGTAAGAAGAAAATCTTGTCTCATAATCCAAGAGTAATCTTAAAGAATTTTGGCTAATTTTTCTTCCTTTCCAAATAGTCGAAGAGAACATTAAAACTAGGTCACTTTGAGGCAAGACTACATAA
Organism: Sorex araneus; assembly: GCF_027595985.1. Classification (NCBI taxonomy): domain Eukaryota; kingdom Metazoa; phylum Chordata; class Mammalia; order Eulipotyphla; family Soricidae; genus Sorex; species Sorex araneus. The sequence continues at coordinate 25,827,682 of NC_073306.1, read as the reverse complement.
TAAATATCTGGCCCACAATGACTATTAAAGTTCATTGGTTTTATTTTAAATTAAATGACAGGAAGGTCACCTTGATTACTTTTAAAAAGTCTTAAATAGCTAATAGCTTTAGTTTTAATGTTCAGAACCCATTGTTCTAAGAGTTGAAATGAACTGGAACTTGGAAACCCAATTAAATTATGTTTATATGTTTATATACTCTCCCAATTGAATTATGTTTATATGCTCAGTTTTGCTACTGCTGATCATGCTTGTTTGTATAAATTTCCTCCCATTTCTCTATCTCTTTTCATCATTACCTAGCAACATAAGCATAGGCTTTGTCATAATAGGGAATTGCTTTGAATTCTTATGCTACTTTCCTCTACTGTGCTATAGTATGAATTTATTAATAATATTCCCCACTCACTCTTTTGCCACCATATTAACTACGACAATTTCCAGTATTTCTTCATGGAATAGCCACAACTTTCCAGTATTTATTGTTCTATGTTACTCAAAGAATGATTTGCCCTCCTATTTTCACTAATCCTCAAAAAATACTGAATTTTGAAGCCAGAAAGACTTAGTTTGCATCCTACAATCCATAAATCCAACTTGGTAAAAACATAGAAATCATTTAATCTTTCAGAAGCTCTGTTTCCTTAATATTAAAATGAATCATAAGCATGTTATCATGAACTCTCACAAACATGAACAAGTTACTGAAAAATTAACAACTTTGTTTAGGCTAACTTAAATTTTAAAGGGGAAGGTTTTTGGCCATAACTTATCTGATAAAGAGTTAATATCCAAGATATTTGAAGCATTGATAAAACTATTTTAAAATGCCATCGGACTCCATTAAAAATGGGAGAAGAGATTAATAGAAATTTTGTCAAAGAAGAAATACAAATGGCCACACTGTGTATGAAGAAAATGTTCAACATCACTTATCATCAAATGAAAATCAAAACAAGGAGATATCATTTCACCCTCATAGGTGATTTAGATATCTCTCATGGTAAGTTCTATAGGATCTCTTTTACTGGTTTAATGTAAACCAGTTTTATTTTAAAATGAAAAAGCAATCACATCTAATTTAAGTGGGTATAAAGTCACAGCTGAATTTCTGCAATAACAGTCCCCCCACTGACATCTTGTAGAAGTGACAGGGTGCTACATGCCTTCAGAGGCATACAAATACTTATTAAATGTTTCTGATTGTTGAAAACTACAAGTTCACAATGAAATACAAGGTAGGGATATTTATAGTAAGTTATATTTTATTAAGTTAAATTTGCTGATTTTACTGTATTTACCAAATACCACATTCACTAAATATGGAGAGAAAAATACTTAGCAAAAATAAGTATTTTTACTTAGTTCCTAAGTAAAAATCCTTTATACTTAGCAAAAACTAGAAACAGTGACAAAAAAGCACTAGACAGCCAAAGTAGTGGTCTGTGAACACTTTCTGTTTCTTTGACCCTAGAGTTTAGAGTAGTGGTAAACCAGGGAAGCCTGGGAGACCCCTTTGTTCCTTACTCCAAATGATGGAGCTATTTGAGCATTAAAGTGAAAGTAGGCGAGATGAATTCAATTGTGTGATATTCCACCCCCTCACTCCAGGTAAGCTAGGAGTGAGATTTGTTAGCAGGCTTATCAAAAGCACCACCACACTTGGTGTGGGACCACACACGAAAACTGGAAGTATTTTCTAAGACTTCCTCATTGTTAGTAAACTCAATTTGTTTCCTACATCTTAACCAGTTCTACATTCTTGACTTTTCCTTCTTGTTTTCTTGTTTTTTTGGTTTTTGATTTGGGGTCATATCTTGAAGTGCTCAGAGCTGCTTCAATCATGTAATGCAGAAGGTTGAACTCTGGGTTTCCGTGCATAAAGTGTGAACTCCAGTCTCCAATCATCTCCCAGACAACCTCTTGATTCTTTTCCACAGCTTTTGCTTCCTACTCTGATAGCAGAATTATTATCATTACTGTTATTAGGGGACTGGAGCGATAGCACAGTGGGTAGGGCATTTGCATTGCACATGGCCGACCCGAGTTTGATTCCTCCATCCCTATCAGAGAGCCCGGCAAGCTACTGAGAGTATCCCACGCACACGGCAGAGCCTGGCAAGCTACACATGACTTATTCAATATGCCAAAAACAGTAACAAGTCTCACAATGGAGATGTTACTGGTGCCCACTCGAGCAAATCGATGAACAATGGGACAATAGTGCTATAGTGCTCACTTAAGTGTTGTTTCCTTATTCCCAAAGCATGCATACACACATACATTCATACTTAAACAAGACGATTAAAATCAAAAGATAAAATTAAAATTAAGAATCTAAAAAAAGATGAGGATGATTATCAAATAATGTACTTTTTGCACAATATTCATAACATGAGGATATTATTTTAATATGTGCAGCCCATGTCTTAATATCTTACTTTGGATTCTAAGATAAATTCTGTGATTAAAGTATCTTAATCATTTAAATATCTTTTTTCACATTTCAATTTTATTTGAAACAGAAATGTATCTGACAATCAACATAGTATTCCCTTAGCTGATAACTTGAGAACTTAATATAATCCTTATGAATCTTTTGGATAATAGATACAACTTAACATCAAAAATAATATTTTAAGAAATATTGGAATCTTACTCCCTAATTAATATCCAAACCATTGATCTGGAGTAAGTGAATGAAAGGATTATGTCTGGAATTAATAAACATTGAGTTCTGAGAAATATATTTTTTTAATCATATGACTCTAGTCTAGACTCAGCTGGGAGGATCCCTTCTCCCAAAAAGGAAAGAAGAGCTTCCCAAATTAAGCAGTCCCCAAAACCTCTCTGTCATCCCTAAATAGTGTTTGGCCAATCAGCCAATTCTAATGCTTAAAATTTGTATCTTTGACTTACATTTTGGGTTTACATTAGCAATATTTATATAATTACATTAGCAATATATTTTCCACAGCTTTTGCTTCCTACTCTGATAGCAGAATTATTATCATTACTGTTATTAGGGGACTGGAGCGATAGCACAGTGGGTAGGGCTGTATTGTATTTGTACAATACAGGCTGTATTTCTGTATTGTACAAATATTGTATAATATTGTACATTTATAATTGCATATTGTATATTTGTATTTATATTAGCATATTTATATTAGCAATCCTTGATACAATATTGTTACTTCTTATGTGTACAAGTGAGCACTATACTTTTAAAATACTTCACTCTTTTGCATGTAGCTGTCCAGTTTTGCCAGAACCATTTTTTAAAGAGGCTTTCCTTGCTCCATTTCCCATTTCTTGCTCCCTTATCAAAGATTAGATGATTGTATATTTGAGGGTGTGTGTCAGGATATTCGACCTTATTCCACTGGTCTGCGGCTCTGCCTTTGTTCCAGTACCATGCTGTTTTAATTATTACCACTTTGTAGTAGAGTTTGAGGTTGGGGAAGGTAATGCCTCCCATCTTCTTTTTTTCCCAAGAATTGCTTTAGATATTTCTGGGGGCTTATTGTTTCATATGAATTTCAAGAGTGTTTGCTCCATTTCTTTGAAGAATCTCATGAGTAACCTTATAGGGATCATATTGAATCTGTACAATGCTTTGAGGAGTATTGCTATTTTGACAATGTTAATTCTCCTGATCCATGAGCAGGGAATATCTTTCCATCTCATCATGTCCTCTTTTATTTCTTCAAGTAGCGTTTTGTAGTTTTCTTTGTACAGGTCCTTTACCTCCTTAATTAAGCTGATTCCGAAGTACTTGATTTTCTGAGACATAATTGTGAAGGGGATTCCTTTTTTCATGTCACTTTCTTCTCTCTTATTGTTTGCATATAGGAAAGCCATGGACATTTGGGTATTGATTTTATAGCCGGCGACTTTACTGTACAAGTTTATTGTTTCTAGGAGTTTCTTGGTAGAGATTTTAGGTTTCTCTAAATATAGTATTATATCATCTGCAAATTGTGAGAGCTTGATTTCGTCCCTTCCTACCTGGATGCACAAAAATCACAAAAATCAGGTCATGCACAAAAATCAGATCAAAATGGATTAAAGACATCAACATCAGACCAGAATCCATGATGTACATTGAAAACAAGGTCAGCAAAACACTCCATGTCATAGAAGCTAGAGGTATCTTTAAAGGTGACAGACTATTGGCCAAGCAAGTGGAAACAGAAATAAACAAATGGGGACTACCTTAAACTGAGAAGCTTCTTCACCTCAAAAGATACAGTGACCAGAATACAAAGACTGCCTACAGCATGGGAAAGGATATTCTTTCAATACGCATCTGATAAGAGGTTGATATCAAGAATTTACAAGGCACTGGTTGAACTCCAAAAGAAGTAAACATCCAACCCCATTAGAAAATGGGGTGATTAAATGAACAGAAACATTCTCAAAGAAGAAATACAAATGGCCAAAAGACACATGAAAAAATGCTCCTCATCACTAAATACAAATGGCCAAAAGACACATGAAAAAATGCTCCTCATCACTCCTCATCATCAGGGAGATGCAGATCAAAACAACAATGAGATACCATCTCACACCACAGAGACTGGCACACATCGGAAAGAACAAAAGCAACTGGTGTTGATGTGAATGTGGGGAGAAAGGGACTCTCCTTCACTGCTAGTGGGAATGCCGACTGGTTCAGCCCTTTTGGGAAACAGTATAGACACTTCTCAAAAAAAATCAGAAAGTGAGCTCCCATTTGATCCAGCAATACCACTCCTGGGAATATATCCCAGAGATGAAAAAAAGTATGGTAGAAATGACATCTTCACTTATATGTTCATTGCAGCACTGTTTACAATAGTCAGAATCTGGAAAAAAAACACAAGTGCCCAAGAACAGATTACTGATTGAAGAAACTGTGGTACATCTACACAATGGAATATTATGCAGCTGTTTGAAAAGATGAAGTCATGAAATTTGCATATAGGTGGATTAACATGGAAAGTATCATGTTAAATGAAATGAGTCAGAAAGAGAGGGACAGACATAGAAAGATTGCACTCATCTGCGGATATAAAGTAACAGAACACAGAACGGGAGACTAACACACAAGAACAATAGAGATAAGTACCAGGAGGATTACCACACAGCTTAGAAGCCGGCCTCACATGCTGGGGAAAAAGGCAGTTCAGACAGAGAAAGGACCACCAAGTAAAGGGTGCTAGGAGGGCCCCTTCGGGATGGGAGATGCAGGCTGAAAGTAGACTATGGATCAAACATGATGGCTACTTAATATCTCTGTTGCAAACCACAATACCCAAAAGGAGAAAGAGAGCAAAAGGAAATGCCCTGCCACAGAGGCGGGGTGGGTGGAGGGGATGGGGTAGGGGTGGTGGGACCATTGGTGGTAGAAAATGGGCACTGGTGGAGGGATGGGTACTCAACCATTCTATGACTGAAACACAAGCACGGAAATTTGTAAGTCTGTAAGTACGTAACTGTACCTCACGGTGATTCACTAATAGCACTGTCATAACACTGTCATCCTGTTGTTCATCAATTTGCTCCAGCAGGCACAGTAACGTCTCCATTGTGAAACTTGTTGTTAACTATTTTTGTCATATTGAATATGACATGGGTAGCTTGCCAAGCTCTGCCTTGTGGGCAGATACTCTCGGTAGCTTGCTGGGCTCTCCGAGAGGGATGGAGGAATCGAACCTGAGTTGGCCATGTGCAAGGCAAATGAAAGCAAACGCCCTACCTGCTGTGCTATCAAATCCACGCTAGCACAGCAGATTCACTAATAAAAAAAAATTAAATAACAAATAAATAAATAAAACACTTCATTCTACAAAAGGTTTGAGGTGACCTAAGGAAATGGAAAAAGGAAATAGAAGTGATAGAAATCCAAGAAACCTAAGAAAATAGAAAAAATAAAAGAAAAATTAACAGAGAAATTGACCGATTGAAAATTAAGCAAATAACCAACCTATTTAACACATGATCAATTTTGCAAAAATATATCATAGAGAATCTACAATGCAGTTTCTAGAAACCATTTATAGTTTATACATTATGTGTTATTGCCTAAGTATCTACAGACACTAAGAATCCCAAAGCATCTTACCTATCAGTGGATGTCCCACAAACTATGTAGAGTACCTTAAAAGGTGTGATCCAGTCACCTTAACTTTGAACAGCACTTACTATATCAATTTTGTTTTACATAATGAGTTCAGATTGGACCTTGAGAACCTAGGATATAGACAAATTAATTTTATAAAATAGCAAGAGTAGTCTAACAAGTTTAAATATTAGAGTTCTGAAGTTTGGAGATAGAATGCTGGGGACCTAGAAATTTTATAAGATAACAAGATAAATGAAAATTATAAAGAGATAATCACAACAAGAGGAATAGGAATAGAAGATATAATGCAAAGGAAGATGTAAGGGTGCGAATAACAGTAATTTGTTTTTCCTCTAGTGCTTTACTATTTTAAGACTTTCTACACAGGTATAGCTATATGAACGCCTTCTGTCAGGTGTAAAAGTTTATCTAGGGCAGCCATTCTTTAATTTTAGCTCATTTTCAGTTGTTTAGTTTAATTTATTTGATGATATAGTTGCTTTTGAAATTACTTATAGTATTGACCATATAGTTCATGTGGTCCATTAGAAATGAAAATATTAGCCTTATAAAAATATACAAATTCATAAGAGAACAGAGCATTAAACCAAACAAGGGCTCCTCTAAGTGTAGGGCACTATGTGACTGCATGGGTTGCATGCCCATGAAGATAACCCTAGATTCATTCTATTCCCTAGACTGAAACAGCTACTCATTCTTTTTTTTTTTTTTTAAATTTATTTATTTTTAATTAGAGAATCACCGTGAGGGTACAGTTACAGATTTATACACTTTTGTGCTTATACTTCCCTCATACAAAGTTTGGAACCCATCCCTTCACCAGTGCCCATTCTCCACCACCCGTAAACCCAGTGTCCCTCCCACCCTCCCCAATCCCATCTCCCCCCCACCCCACCCTGCCACTGTGGCAAGGCATTCCCTTCTGTTTTCTCTCTCTAATTAGCTGTTGTGGTTTGCAATAAAGGTGTTGAGTGGCCGCTGTGCTCAGTCTCTAGCCCTCATTCAGCCCGCAACTCCCTTCCCCCACATGGCCTTCGACTACAATGTAGTTGGTGATCGCTTCTCTGAGTTGACCTTTCCCCGGAACGTGAGGCCAGCCTCGAAGCCATGGAGTCAACCTCCTGGTACTTATTTCTACAGTTCTTGAGTGTTAGTCTCCCACTCTGTTATTCTATATACCATAGATGAGTGCAATCTTTCTATGTCTGTCTCTCTCTTTCTGACTCATTTCACTCAGCATGAAACTTTTCATGCCCATCCACTTGACTACAAAATTCTTGACCTCCTTTTTTCTAACAGCTGCATAGTATTCCATTGTATAGATGTACCAAAGTTTCCTCAACCAGTCATCCGTTCTGGGGCATTCGGGTTTTTTCCAGATTCTGGCTATTGTAAACAGTGCTGCGATGAACATACATGTGCAGATGTTGTTTCGATTGTACTTTTTTGCCTCTCTGGGATATATTCCCAGCAGTGGTATTGCTGGGTCAAATGGGAATTCAATATCTAATTTTTTGAGAGTCATCCAAATTGTTTTCCAGAAGGGCTGAACCAGTCGGCATTCCCACCAGCAGTGAAGAAGGGTCCCTTTCTCCCCACATCCTCTCCAACAGCGGTTGCTTTTGTTCTTTTGGATGTGTGCTAGTCTCTGTGGTGTGAGGTGGTATCTCAAAGTTGTTTTGATTTGCATCTCTCTGATGATTAGTGATGCAGAGCACTTTTTCATGTGCCTTTTGGCCATTCGTATTTCTTCCTTGGTAAAGTTTCTGTTCATTTCTTCGCCCCATTTTTTGATGGGGTTGGATGTTTTCTTCTTGTAGAGTTCAACCAGTGCTTTATATACCATTGATATCAACCCCTTATCTGATGGGTATTGTGTAAATATCCTTTCCCATTCTGTGGATAGTCTTTGGATTCTGGTCACTGTATCTCTTGCGGTGCAGAAGCTTTTTAGTTTAATGTAGTCCCATTTGTTGATCTCTGTTTTTACTAGATTGCTTAGTTCCGTGTCACCTTTGAAGATACCTTTATCTTCAATATCGTGGAGTGTTTCGCCGACCTTGTCTTCAATGTACCTTATGGTTTGTGGTCTAATGTTGAGGTCTTTAATCCATTTTGATCTGACTTTTGTGCATGGTGTCAGGTCAAGGTCTAAACCCATTTTTTTGCATGTGGTTGTCCAGTTGTGCCAGCACCATTTGTTAAAGAGGCTTTCCTTGCTCCACTTCACATCTCTTGCTCCCTTATCAAAGATTAGATGGTCATACATTTGGGGTTGTGTGTAGGGATATTCCACCCTGTTCCATTGGTCTACGGCTCTGCCTTTGTTCCAGTACCATGCTGTTTTAATTGTTACTGCTTTGTAGTAAAGTTTGAGGTTGGGGATGGTGATGCCTCCCATCATCTTTTTCCCAAGAATTGTTTTACAGCTACTCATTCTTGAAACAGATGATTACTAGTATTTTGATTATTAGGGAAAATATACTAAAGTAGTTTTATATTAAGTATTGACCATTCATCTCTATTCTCCTTCCATTCTAGTATTAGTTTATTGATTGTCATAACAATGTATACTAGTGATGATGATGATGACTAGAGAAAGTAAGCATGGAAATGAAGATAAGACAGATACTAATTTTAAAAGTCCTGTACAGAGCCACAGTTGGATATCTGAGTTAAAATGATATAAATTTCAAGAGGATTACTGAGGTAAGGGACAGGAATGATGCCATGAAATTAAATACTATTTTCAGATTTTGCCCAGGTATGTTTGAATATTCTAGCTAAAATGAAAATTTGTGTTTTCTGTAACTGAGAAGCTAACTGGGAAACCATCCTTAAGAAACTCATTAGCACATGCTTATTCAGTGTAGGAGGTGTATATATATGATTTATATTTTGTATATATAAAATCCATATATCTCCCATATGGATTTTCTTTTTGCCTACCCTTGGCTCTACCCACATGCCAGTTTAGAGTCCCTGTAGGCCTAGAGGTCTAAACCACAAGGCTGGTAACTTTATTCCATCCACCTCCTACACTCATAGCCCTGAGAGAAATCCATGAGATTCACTGCAGACTCAGCCTAGCCTCATGACTCCCCACCATTAAAACATGCAATGGTGGCACACGTGATGGTAGCAATGGTCTCAGGGCCTGCCAGACATCTCTTCAGTCCCAGAATAAGCCTGAGAGCATTGTCTGAACATAGGACTGGACCACCACTACATCAATCACAAGTTAGTGAAGCACCAAAAACAATTGTAGCACTGTAGCACTGTCATCCTGTTGTTCATCGATTTTTGACCAAGTGGGCACCAGTAACATCTCCATTATGAGACTTCTTGTTACTGTTTTTGGCATATTGAATATGCCATAGGTAGCTTGCCAGGCTCTGCCGTGCAGGACCACAGATAATTACAAAATTAAAATAACATGGTAATGCCAATAGAAGGCAATAAAAGTCCAGTTTGATCCCCAATGATATCATACCTCTGTGATGTCTTTAGAACAACTATTGTATTGATGTTTATTGAGCTGAAAATGACATTTAAATTGAGAATGATGAATCTCGAGAGAACCTTATGGAAATTTTTCAAATAGAAGTAAAGGAACTAAAGAATATAGCAATAAGGCTCGGAACCAGTATGGATGAAGCTGAATAGAAAATCTGTGCACTTTGAAGATACAACAAACAACTCAAGCAAGAAAGAAGAGGCAACTACAGAGAATTTATTTTAATAATAGGAGAACATATGGGATATTATTGACAGTATCAAGAGGAACAATATCAAAATCATAGAAATTCTAGAAGAAGGAAAAGGGAAAGAAAGACCAGTTGAAACACCTGTTGAGAATTTCCCCACCCTGAAGAGAGATATGGGAGCATTGATAAAAGAGGTCCAAATAATACCAATCAGAGTCAAGTCAAGCAAAACAATGCCAATGTATTTTGCAATCAAAATAGCAAGGGCCAACTTGAGATGTAAATATTACAGCTTTAAAAGAGAAGCAAAACCTCACATATAAAGGTAAAACTATTAGATTCACAGAATATTTATCCAGTAAAACTCCAAAGCAAAAAAAGAATGTATCAACATATATAAAATATTGAATGAAAATAACCCTTAACTAAGAATTGTCTTGAGTTTTATCAGAACTTTAAGAGATTTCAAAGATAGTTTAAGGGATGGAAGCACACACCAAACATGCTGAGGCCCAGAGTTTGATTCCAGACAGCATGTGTTCTTCTGAGCACCACTTAGTGCCTGGTGTTTCCCAGCATTTCTGGGCCCAAGCACTACCTCATCTCCTGTAAGACAGGTTGCATATTGCCACGGGATGACAATACAGAGGGGTATGGGTGGTTCTCAGTCCCTCTGCACTTTCTATTTACATGTCATGCTATACTTTTTCTTGAAATCTCAACTTTCACACATGAAAAATGGAAATATTTGCTATACTACTAAAGGTCCATTGTTAAGACTAAATATACTTCATATTTAGTACATATTCATAAAATATTGTTAAATTTACCCCAGAACCAACAGCAACAAAAAAAATATTTGTGGAATTGAGCCAATAATAAAGAAATAGACATATTCTACTTTTGTATGACTTTGAATATTGTTTGATTTCTTTCTTTCATTCTTTCTTTCTTTCTTTCTTTCTTTCTTTCTTTCTTTCTTTCTTTCTTTCTTTCTTTCTTTGTTTTTCTTTCTTTCTTTCTTTCTTTCTTTCCTATTTCTCTCTTTCTTTCTCTTTCTCTCTTTCTATTTCTCTCTTTCTTTCTTTCCTTCCCTTTCTTTCTTTCTTTCTTTCTTTCTTTCTTTCTTTCTTTCTTTCTTTCTTTCTTTCTTTCTTTCTTCCTTTCTTTCTTTCTTTCTTTCTGCCACACCCAGTTATGCATTCAAGAATTACTCTTGAATTACAGAGAGCAATATGGAATGTGAGGGATAGAACTTGGATGGACTGTGGCATGTCAGGTGGAATGTCCACTATATTATCTCTCACTGTACTATCTCTCCTGATAGCCCTTTCTTAAAAAATTAAAGAACCATGAATACAAAGATATGAGCTATATGGCTTGATCCACTGATTGCCAAATACTAAATACAAAATACTAAAGAACAAAGCAGATAAACCAGAGAAGACTTCCTGTCAGACAAGTTAATCATGAACTTCCTATAGATCCAAGGTGGAATGACATTAGACTGCTCTCACTTTAACAAAGATAGGCTATTTATTGAGATGAAATTAAAGAAACTGCAAAGGGAACTTTAGTATATCGGGCTCATATTGGCACAGCTCAGAGTTTGAAAGCTTATTTTCAGTAACCAAATACTGATATGAAACATTTGTAAAGTTAACGAACCAGAATCCCATGGAAAACAGTGAGTCTAAAAATATCCTATCTTTTTGGGGGCTACAAGTGTTACTGACCATCAAGAATCCTATCTGACTTTTCTAGTCAACTCGTTGCCTGTTGGAGCTGCTGGTTTCTGAGAGACAGTGATGGAAGGGACGTTCAGTGCCCAAAGATCAGTTACTCCTAGAACTTGATTCATAGGAAATGGCCATGTAAAGAGTGTTTCCAAAGTGCAAGGCACTATATTTTCTTTTCTTTTTTTCCCTTTTTTTAAAAAAAATTCTTAGGGTAACCTTAACTGCAATTTAGAGAGGGGAAAATGGACTTGTGTTAAGAACATAAAGAAAAAGAGTCAGAAATGAAACCCAGGATTGTCTGTTAACTAAAACCATATTCTTTTTTTTAAAGAGCTTTCAGGCAATTCAAAAGTAAGCAAATGAATACTTTCAAATATTTTCAATTCACTTGTATTTCTAGTCTAAATACACAATGAGATCTGATGCAGGGGAATAAAACCCCAATATCAAAAAATTGGAATTTGTGTTTAATACTTGAATAAACATTCATGAGAATTAAAGAGAGAAGACGGTCAAAGATATTAGTATTAAAAAATAGACAAAATATTTCTTTATGTTGTCAGTTATTGAATATTCAATGAGCTGCTCTATAATTATGTCTGTTGGAGCTGCAGGGAAGACAGAAATAGTCTCTTCCCATGTTATGCTCTGTCTCTGGACATGGCTTTTGCCATCCCCCATGTCTTACTAACAACAGATTCATCTTCCTAGAATGACTCTCCTAGCCTCTAGAATTATATGTTCAACATATAGCTGAATTATTTAACCTGGTGGCCCTGCAGGTTCATTTTTGTTCCTAATAAAATGACACACTGATTCTTTCTCACTCAAACTCTTCTCTTCCATTATTATGTGATCCCTTCCCTGTCTTTGGGAATAGCACCATCTTCTACATTATTACCCCCAGGAAATACCTAAATATTTGTATTTTCAAAATATTTGTATTTTCTCAATCACTAAGTTAAAGTCAAATTTCCATCTTTGATTTTTGTATATTTTGCATATTGCTTTTATACTACTTGCCAAATCTCTTTAAATTATTATTTTTTAAAAAATAATTTAAAAAATTATATGGTCTTTGGGGCCATACCCAGCTATACTCTGGTTTTCCTCCATACTCTGTACTCAGGAGCCACTCCTGAAAATTTCCTCACTAATTTTTAATTATACATTTATTTCAGTGATTCTTAATTTGTCTTTATAATTATCCTAATGTTATTTGTTCCTCTTGTCAGACTGTAAGTTTCAGAATAGTGGGAATGCCATTTCTCTTTTTCTCATAAATAATAGTACTTGACACACTTGACCTTGAATAAAAACATAGATGTATAAAAAATTATTTTTTGTCATATTCACCACATTTTAGGTTTACATCCTTGTCATTTCATCAGAATCATATCAAGAGTCTCCTAACTGGTTTCTGGCCCACTGAAAAAGTCATCGTCTATTCTGCTAAAGTAAAATTTCTCGGATACATACCTGATAACTGATAATGCCCCTAATTTTTGTCAAGGGACCTGCTCTAGGAAAATAGCTTTTAGACCAGCAATGCCAGTCTATTATAATAGAAAACGTCCTGTACCATGAAGTAAAAATGTGATGTCTGATTCTATAAACTTTTCAAGCATGTTATGAAACTTCCAAAGTCACAGATGAAGTAATAGATTCTGTTAAGAATCAGCTGAGTGGGGCAATGGTGCTGCCAGCAGGTAAACCTGCACTTTTGGGAGAGTGCAGCAGCAGCTTGATGATACCTTCAGACGTCCAGATACCCCCAAATTTCTGCTGTGACTTTGGCCAGATTCCAACAACTTGGGGCCAAGTTTGTCACTGTCACTGTCATCCCATTGCTCATCGATTTGTTCGAGCGGGCACCAGTACCGTCTCTCATTGTGAGACTTATTGTTACTGCTTTTGGCATATCGAATACGCCATGGCTCTGGTGTGTGGGCGCGATACTCTTGGTAGCTTGCCGGGCTCTCCGAGAGGGGCGGAGGAATCAAACAAGGGTCAATCGTGTGAAAGGAATGCCGTACCGCTATGCTATCATTCCAAATTAAACTGCCAAAAGTTAGGTATTTGAGAGACACACCCACAAAACCCCTCTGGCTCAGCTATATAAGATCATTTATTGGCCTTATTTCAGAGACCCATAAATCTCAAAAGAGATCAAAAGATGCAGTTAGGGCCTGTAGCACAGAGGTAGGTGGGAACCCATGTCTGAGAGCCCTTGTATCAGGACTCGGCCTCCTCCCCCAAACCCCCAGTTTTCCAGTAGCTTGGTAGTCACACCCACAAACTGCCCCTGGCACCATGTAATCTCATCAATGGGCAAGACCCAGAGACTATAAACTAAAGCTCCCTGAAAAGAGCACTGCAGAATGCCCTGACCCTGCTCCAGGCTATCTTCACTGGGCACCTCGGAGCGGGGTGGGTTGAGTTTTCCTCCCTGCCCTAAGCAGAACCCCGGCAGCTGAAAACCTCCAGAACTAAACTACCGCCATGCCCAAAGCCACTCTCCACATGCTCGGACAAGCCTCACCCAAGAGGGCACGAGCCTCACCCAAAACGGGATGAACCTCACTGGAGAGCAGACCGGCAGGAAAACTCAGATATGAGGGGACCCCTGACTGAGATCTCCAAGCCTGCTTGGATCAGGACTGGGCCTTCTCCCCCCAAGTCCCCAGTTTTTCAGTAGCTTGGCAGTCACACCCACAAACTGCCCCTGGCTCCATGTAATCTCTATCAATGGCCAAGACCCAGAGACTATAAATTAAAGCTACCAGAAGAGAATGACACATAATTTCCTGGACATTAAAATCTATCAAAGCAAGCAATACAAAACAAATCATCTAGCATTGCCTTTTCGGCAGGTTTGAGTAGTAGTGAGAATGGTGTTGCAATATCGAATGCAACCAAAGTAGAGAGTATGGGAGAAATTGTCTGCCACACAAGCAGGGGATGGTTTGGAACAGGGGAGGGGGTGTGTTTCGAATACTAGGGATTTTGGGGGTGGAAAGTGTGCACTGGTGAAGGGATGGGTGTTTGATGATTATATGACTGAAACTCAAACATAAAAGCCTTATAGCTGTATCTCATGTTGAATCAAAAAAAAAGGAAAAACTAATAATAAAATAATAAAGTTACCATTCAGAATACAACAAAAAAAAAGTAATGTGGAGTTCATGCCCAATTCAATAAGCTTAATCAATGGCTGAATAAATAGCAGTACTCCCACATTATTTAAAAAAATGAATCAGCTAAGAGAAATTTTGTCTGGACATGCTCTTCAAGTCTGTGTTCTTGTTGTCTCTACGTTCCTTTGCTTTATTACTTCCACTCTGGAGAAGCCCATGCTCTTTCTTGAACACATATTTCCCCTTTCTCTCCTCTCACACCTTTTTAAAAAAATTCTTTTATTTTTATAAAGTACTTCACAATATTTGATTACATTTAATATTTGAACACAACTCCTACCACCATTATACTTTCCCACCATATTTAGGATGTTTCAATTCAGAACCCTAACCCCCGCCCTAAAGCAGAACCAAAATAATTTATTTTGTATTGCTTAATACAATATGAATTGTATTATGAATAAACCACCGAAAATGCTCCAAAAAACTTTCCTTAGAGGACAATGTGTGAAGATTGTTGTATTTCACCCAGGGGTCATTAAGCCCTTCTACAAGAGATTAATATTATGCTTTTAAGAGTTGAGTCTTGTGTGCTTTTATATATGTGGCATACTCGATGTGCCCAAAGCAGTAACAACCATGGTCCTCATTCCCATGACCCTGAAAGAGCCCCCAATATGGCAGCATTAAGAAGGACGGACAAGGAATGGTTGATAAAATCTCAGGGCCAAACTAGGCTGCCACAACGAAGAAGGATTGAAATGACTGTCTGGCTACACTAGTATGCGACAGGGTCAAATGGAGACGTTACTGGCTACCGCTCAGGCAAATCAATGAACAACGGGATGACGGGATGACAAATGATTACAAGTGATGTGAGTGTGTGTGTGTGTGTGTGTGTGTGTGTGTGTGTGTGTGTGTGTGTGAAAATATATTTCCCTCTAAGGTTGGTTTCCATCTACTTTAAACCTCATCAAATGTGGTGTGCTACTCTTGGAGTATGAGTTATGTGAGGCATGAGATTATGAGATGTCTTCTGGTCGCAAGTGCGGCCAGAGTGCTCCGGGAATAGGTTTACTTGTGGGTGAGTCTCGACCAAATCATGTGGAGAGTGGCCGTGAGCATGGCAGCGGTTGAGTTCTGGAGGTTTTTGGCTGCCAGAGCTGGGTTCCTTCGGGAAGGAAGGGGCCTCACACACCCCTGCCAGGGGTGCCTCAAATGAAACAGCCTGGTGCGGGATCTGGTCTGGCGGCATGGCTATGGCAGTGTCATGTTATGCTCTCTTCTGAGAGAGAAGAACAATCTGGATCATGGTCAGTGATGAGATTATCTGGCGCCAGTCAGAGGTGGCTTGTGGGTGTGACTGCCAAGTTGCTGGAAACATGGAGGAGGTCATGGGCGGGGTTTACCCATTCCCAATTCTGTTGAACCTGGAGTTTTCAGTCACAAGTCCCAAAACCTGGGTTTTCTGCAGATTCACTTGTGGGTGAAGCTTGGCTCAAGCGTGTGGAGAGTGGCCATGAGCATGGCGATGGTTGAGTTTTCTCTCATATCTTTATAAGTTTCATTCAATAAAATAAAACCTTGATTCACTAAAAGATAAATATATATATATTCATATTCCTTCCTATAGTACTATGCACTATGCACAAAACTTTAAATTTAGTGTCAGCCTCTTCCCGGATGTAAAGTTGCATTTTGGGGGGTGGGCAGTAGGGGTGGGAAGGGGGCACAAACAGTGGTGCTCAGAGCTTACTCCTTACTCTACACTCAAAAAAATTTCTGGCACTGTTAGGGGAAACCATATGAGATGTCACAGATTGAACTCAGGTCAGCTATGCGAAAGGCAAGTGCTACAGTTTGCTCTACTATCACTTTGGGCCTGATGTTACATTCTTATTCCTTGATAAGACTGGTTACTTCCCTGTGTCACCTTGAGAGCCTCCTTGAGAGCTTCCTCTCTTTAGTAATCTGTTGTTGTAGGTTAACAACTCCCTGTCCCATCTTTACATTCTATATCTTTTAAATACAAGATAAACAAAAGAGGCCCCAAATTCAAAGAGATCTCTCTCATGTGATATCCTAAGTATCTTCTTATATAATCTTAAATAATAGTATTAGAACATAAAAACTAGTACTGAGAGCATTATTAATCTAAAAACTTCATAGGCATTGGAAAATATCTTATTAATTTTGTTTTCAAATATTCAGAGTAGATATTCAGTAAATAATTATGCCATTAATAAATATTTAGTGGGCATCAAATATATGCTAAGTATTCTTCTGGATACTTGTGATATATTAAGAAATGAAGCAAAAATATTTTGATCTTTGTCGAATTTACATTTTAACAAAAGAATGAAAATAAACAATAGCAAGTTTAGGATAGTAAATT